>NC_092152.1:5931526-5971526 GCF_045791955.1 Oncorhynchus clarkii lewisi | reverse complement strand
TTTATTTCAATCAACCCCATAAGGACAATGCAAAAACAGGTTTTTATAAATGTTTGCTAATTTATATTTAAAAAAATAACAGAAATATCACATTTACATAAGTATTCAGACCCTATAACTCAGTACTTTCTTGAAACACATTAGCCAAGTGGTTAGAGCATTGGACTAGTAACCGAAAGGTTGCAAGATCAAATCCCTGAGCTGACAAGGTACAAATGTAAAAATCTGTCGTTCTGCTCCTGAACAAGGCAGTTAACCCACTGTTCCTAGGCCGTCATTGTAAATAAGAATTTGTTCTTAACTGACTTGCCTAGTTAAATAAAGGTCAAAAAAATATATATATATATTCAAAAGTATTATCCATACCTGTTGCTGACAAGTATATAAAATCGAGCACACAACCATGCAATCTCCATAGACATACACTGTCAGTAGAATGACCTTACTGAAGAGCTCAGTGACCTTTGACGTGGCACCATCATAGGATGCCACCTTGCCAACAAGTCAGTTCATCATATTTATGCCCTGCTAGAGCTGCCCCGGTCAACTGTAAGTGCTGTTATTGTGAAGCAGAAACGTCTAGCATCAACAAGTGGCTCACAGAACGGGACCGCGTAGCGCGTAAAAATCCTCTGTCCTCTGTTGCAACACTCACTACCAACTTCCAAACGGTCTCTGGAAGCAACGTCGGCACTATAACGGTTCGTTGCCAGCTTCATGAAATGGGTTTCCATGGCCGAGAAACGGCGCGCAAACCTAAGATCAGCTTGCACAAAAACAAGCATCAGCTATTAAAGCTCGCCGCCATTTGGCCTCTGGAGCCGTGGAAACGTGTTCTCTGGAGTGATGAATCACGCTTCACCATCTGGCAGTCCGACGGACGAATCTGGGTTTGGTTGATGCCAGGAGAACGCTACCTGTTCATCACAGGGTGTCCATCACAGGGTGTCCATCACAGGGTGTCCAGTGTATCCATGGAGACAGACTCCTCCATGTACAGCTGTATAGAGAGGAGGACCATCAGATAATAATGAGAGTGGTAGCTAGGAGACCATCGGGGCTATATTAGCTGGCCTGGCCTCATTTCCCTGGTAATAGCTCTCTACACAGCTGTGGGTCCCAGTCTGTCTCTCTCTACACAGCTGTGGGTCCCAGTCTGTCTCTCTCTCCACAGCCGTGGGTCCCTGTCTGTCTCTCTCTCCACAGCCGTGGGTCCCTGTCTGTCTCTCTCTCCACAGCTGTGGGTCCCCGTCTGTCTCTCTCTCCACAGCCGTGGGTCCCTGTCTGTCTCTCTCTCCACAGCCGTGGGTCCCAGTCTGTCTCTCTCTCCACAGCTGTGGGTCCCTGTCTGTCTCTCTCTCCACAGCTGTGGGTCCCTGTCTGTCTCTCTCTACACAGCTGTGGGTCCCTGTCTGTCTCTCTCTCCACAGCTGTGGGTCCCTGTCTGTCTCTCTCTCCACAGTCGTGAGTCCCTGTCTGTCTCTCTCTCCACAGCTATGGGTCCCTGTCTGTCTCTCTCTCCACTCTCCACTGTAACTCTCGCACCTGGGGTTACCCTGGGGCAGGCAGTGGTGGAAAAAGTACTCAATTGTCCTACTTGAGTAAAAGTAAAGATTCCTTAATAGAAAATGACCCAAGTAAAAGTGAGAGTCACCCATTGAAATACTACTTGAGTAAAATTCTAAAAGTATTTGATTTTAAATGTACTGAAGTATCAAAAGTAAATGTACAAGTGTTAACCATTTCAAATTTCTTACATAAAGAAAAGCAGATGGCAGAATTGTCTAGTTAAAAAAGAATTGACAGGCAACCAGGGGAACAACACTAAATCATAATTTACAAACAAAGCATGTGTGTTTAGTGAGTCCTCCAGATCAGAGGCAGTAGGGATGACCAGGGATGTTCTCTGTTTAGTGTCCTCCAGATCAGAGGCAGTAGGGATGACCAGGGATGTTCTCTGTTTAGTGAGTCCTCCAGATCAGAGGCAGTAGGGATGACCAGGGATGTTCTCTGTTTAGTGAGTCCTCCAGATCAGAGGCAGTAGGGATGACCAGGGATGTTCTCTGTTTAGTGAGTCCTCCAGATAAGAGGCAGTAGGGATGACCAGGGATGTTCTCTGTTTAGTGAGTCCTCCAGATAAGAGGCAGTAGGGATGACCAGGGATGTTCTCTGTTTAGTGAGTCCTCCAGATCAGAGTCAGTAGGGATGACCAGGGATGTTCTCTGTTTAGTGAGTCCTCCAGATCAGAGGCAGTAGGGATGACCAGGGATGTTCTCTCTTTAGTGAGTCCTCCAGATCAGAGGCAGTAGGGGTGACCAGGGATGTTCTCTGTTTAGTGAGTCCTCCAGATCAGAGGCAGTAGGGATGACCAGGGATGTTCTCTGTTTAGTGAGTCCTCCAGATCAGAGGCAGAAGGGGTGACCAGGGATGTTATCTGTTTAGTGAGTCCACCAGATCAGAGACACTAGAGATGACCAGGGATGTTCTCTGTTTAGTGAGTCCTCCAGATCAGAGGCAGTAGGGATGACCAGGGATGTTCTCTGTTTAGTGAGTCCTCCAGATCAGAGGCAGTAGGGATGACCAGGGATGTTCTCTGTTTAGTGAGTCCTCCAGATCAGAGGCAGTAGGGATGACCAGGGATGTTCTCCGTTTAGTGAGTCCTCCAGATCAGAGGCAGTAGGGATGACCAGGGATGTTCTCTGTTTAGTGAGTCCTCCAGATCAGAGGCAGTAGGGATGACCAGGGATGTTCTCTGTTTAGTGAGTCCTCCAGATCAGAGGCAGTAGGGATGACCAGGGATGTTCTCTGTTTAGTGAGTCCTCCAGATCAGAGGCAGTAGAGATGACCAGGGATGTTCTCTGTGTAGTGAGTCCTCCAGATCAGAGGCAGTAGAGATGACCAGGGATGTTCTCTGTTTAGTGAGTCCTCCAGATAAGAGGCAGTAGGGATGACCAGGGATGTTCTCTATTTAGTGAGTCCTCCAGATCAGTGGCAGTAGGGATGACCAGGGATGTTCTCTGTTTAGTGAGTCCTCCAGATCAGAGGCAGTAGGGATGACCAGGGATGTTCTCTGTTTAGTGAGTCCTCCAGATAAGTGGCAGTAGAGATGACCAGGGATGTTCTCTGTTTAGTGAGTCCTCCAGATCAGAGGCAGTAGGGGTGACCAGGGATGTTCTCTGTTTAGTGAGTCCTCCAGATCAGAGACAGTAGGGATGACCAGGGATGTTCTCTGTTTAGTGAGTCCACCAGATCAGAGGCAGTAGAGATGACCAGGGATGTTCTCTGTTTAGTGAGTCCACCAGATCAGAGGCAGTAGGGGTGACCAGGGATGTTCTCTGTTTAGTGAGTCCTCCAGATCAGAGGCAGTAGGGGTGACCAGGGATGTTCTCTGTTTAGTTAGTCGTCCAGATCAGAGTCAGTAGAGATGACCAGGGATGTTCTCTGTTTAGTGAGTCCTCCAGATCAGAGGCAGTAGAGATGACCAGGGATGTTCTCTGTTTAGTGAGTCCTCCAGATCAGAGGCAGTAGAGATGACCAGGGATGTTCTCTGTTTAGTGAGTCCTCCAGATAAGAGGCAGTAGGGGTGACCAGGGATGTTCTCTGTTTAGTGAGTCCTCCAGATCAGAGGCAGTAGGGATGACCAGGGATGTTCTCTGTTTAGTGAGTCCTCCAGATCAGAGGCAGTAGAGATGACCAGGGATGTTCTCTGTTTAGTGAGTCCTCCAGATAAGAGGCAGTAGGGATGACCAGGGATGTTCTCTGTTTAGTGAGTCCTCCAGATCAGTGGCAGTAGGGATGACCAGGGATGTTCTCTGTTTAGTGAGTCCTCCAGATCAGAGGCAGTAGGGATGACCAGGGATGTTCTCTGTTTAGTGAGTCCTCCAGATAAGAGGCAGTAGGGATGACCAGGGATGTTCTCTGTTTAGTGAGTCCTCCAGATCAGAGGCAGTAGGGGTGACCAGGGATGTTCTCTGTTTAGTGAGTCCTCCAGATCAGAGACAGTAGGGATGACCAGGGATGTTCTCTGTTTAGTGAGTCCTCCAGATCAGAGGCAGTAGAGATGACCAGGGATGTTCTCTGTTTAGTGAGTCCTCCAGATCAGAGACAGTAGAGATGACCAGGGATGTTCTCTGTTTAGTGAGTCCTCCAGATCAGAGGCAGTAGGGGTGACCAGGGATGTTCTCTGTTTAGTGAGTCCTCCAGATCAGAGGCAGTAGAGATGACCAGGGATGTTCTCTGTTTAGTTAGTCGTCCAGATCAGAGGCAGTAGAGATGACCAGGGAAGTTCTCTGTTTAGTGAGTCCTCCAGATCAGAGGCAGTAGAGATGACCAGGGATGTTCTCTGTTTAGTGAGTCCTCCAGATAAGAGGCAGTAGGGGTGACCAGGGATGTTCTCTGTTTAGTGAGTCCTCCAGATCAGAGGCAGTAGGGATGACCAGGGATGTTCTCTGTTTAGTGAGTCCTCCAGATCAGAGGCAGTAGAGATGACCAGGGATGTTCTCTGTTTAGTGAGTCCTCCAGATAAGAGGCAGTAGTGATGACCAGGGATGTTCTCTGTTTAGTGAGTCCTCCAGATCAGTGGCAGTAGGGATGACCAGGGATGTTCTCTGTTTAGTGAGTCCTCCAGATCAGAGGCAGTAGGGATGACCAGGGATGTTCTCTGTTTAGTGAGTCCTCCAGATAAGAGGCAGTAGGGATGACCAGGGATGTTCTCTGTTTAGTGAGTCCTCCAGATCAGAGGCAGTAGGGGTGACCAGGGATGTTCTCTGTTTAGTGAGTCCTCCAGATCAGAGACAGTAGGGATGACCAGGGATGTTCTCTGTTTAGTGAGTCCTCCAGATCAGAGGCAGTAGAGATGACCAGGGATGTTCTCTGTTTAGTGAGTCCTCCAGATCAGAGACAGTAGAGATGACCAGGGATGTTCTCTGTTTAGTGAGTCCTCCAGATCAGAGGCAGTAGGGGTGACCAGGGATGTTCTCTGTTTAGTGAGTCCTCCAGATCAGAGGCAGTAGAGATGACCAGGGATGTTCTCTGTTTAGTTAGTCGTCCAGATCAGAGGCAGTAGAGATGACCAGGGAAGTTCTCTGTTTAGTGAGTCCTCCAGATCAGAGACAGTAGAGATGACCAGGGATGTTCTCTGTTTAGTGAGTCCACCAGATCAGAGGCAGTAGAGATGACCAGGGATGTTCTCTGTTTAGTGAGTCCACCAGATCAGAGGCAGTAGAGATGACCAGGGATGTTCTCTGTTTAGTGAGTCCACCAGATCAGAGGCAGTAGAGATGACCAGGGATGTTCTCTGTTTAGTGAGTCCACCAGATCAGAGGCAGTAGGGATGACCAGGGATGTTCTCTGTTTAGTGAGTCCTCCAGATCAGAGGCAGTAGGGATGACCAGGGATGTTCTCTGTTTAGTGAGTCCTCCAGATCAGAGGCAGTAGGGATGACCAGGGATGTTCTCTGTTTAGTGAGTCCTCCAGATCAGAGGCAGTAGGGATGACCAGGGATGTTCTCTGTTTAGTGAGTCCTCCAGATCAGAGACAGTAGGGACGACCTGGGATGTTCTCTGTTTAGTGAGTCCTCCAGATCAGAGACAGTAGGGATGACCAGGGATGTTCTCTTGATAAGTGTGTGAATTTGACCATTTTCCTGTCAAAATGTAACGAGTACTTTTGGGTGTCGGGGGAAATGTATGGAGTAAAATGTACATTATTTTCTTTAGGACTGTAGTGATGTAAAAGTAAAAGTTGCCAAAAATATAAATAGTAAATGAAAGTACAGATACCCTCCAAAAAGACTTAAGTAGTACTTCAAAGTATTTTTACTTAGGTACTTTTTACCACTGTGGCAGGGTCTGACCCAAACACCATACCCTGAACCTTCTGTCAGTACCCTCCCCTGACACACTGTGTACCCCATCCTGCCTTCTGTCAGTACCCTCCCCTGACACACTGTGTACCCCATCCTGCCTTCTGTCAGTACCCTCCCCTGACACACTGTGTACCCCATCCTGCCTTCTGTCAGTACCCTCCCCTGACACACTGTGTACCCCATCCTGCCTTCTGTCAGTACCCTCCCCTGACACACTGTGTACCCAATCCTGCCTTCTGTCAGTACCCTCCCCTGACACACTGTGTACCCCATCCTGCCTTCTGTCAGTACCCTCCCCTGACACACTGTGTACCCAATCCTGCCTTCTGTCAGTACCCTCCCCCTGACACACTGTGTACCCCATCCTGCCTTCTGTCAGTACCCTCCCCTGACACACTGTGTACCCCATCCTGCCTTCTGTCAGTACCCTCCCCCTGACACTCTGTGTACCCCATTCTGCCTTCTGTCAGTACCCTCACCTGACACACTGTGTACCCCATCCTGCCTTCTGTCAGTACCCTCCCCCTGACACACTGTGTACCCCATCCTGCCTTCTGTCAGTACCCTCCCCCTGACACACTGTGTACCCCATCCTGCCTTCTGTCAGTACCCTCCCCCTGACACACTGTGTACCCCATCCTGCCTTCTGTCAGTACCCTCCCCCTGACACACTGTGTACCCAATCCTGCCTTCTGTCAGTACCCTCCCCCTGACACACTGTGTACCCCATCCTGCCTTCTGTCAGTACCCTCACCTGACACACCGTGTACCCCATCCTGCCTTCTGTCAGTACCCTCCCCCTGACACACTGTGTACCCCATCCTGCCTTCTGTCAGTACCCTCCCCCTGACACTCTGTGTACCACACAAGGCCTTCTGTCAGTACCCTCCCCCTGACACACTGTGTACCCCATTCTGCCTTCTGTCAGTACCCTCACCTGACACACTGTGTACCCCATCCTGCCTTCTGTCAGTACCCTCCCC
This sequence comes from Oncorhynchus clarkii lewisi, assembly GCF_045791955.1. NCBI lineage: Eukaryota > Metazoa > Chordata > Actinopteri > Salmoniformes > Salmonidae > Oncorhynchus > Oncorhynchus clarkii. The sequence continues at coordinate 5,964,677 of NC_092152.1, read as the reverse complement.
CTGACACACTGTGTACCCCATCCTGCCTTCTGTCAGTACCCTCCCCCTGACACACTGTGTACCCCATCCTGCCTTCTGTCAGTACCCTCCCCCTGACACACTGTGTACCCCATCCTGCCTTCTGTCAGTACCCTCCCCCTGACACACTGTGTACCCAATCCTGCCTTCTGTCAGTACCCTCCCCCTGACACACTGTGTACCCCATCCTGCCTTCTGTCAGTACCCTCACCTGACACACCGTGTACCCCATCCTGCCTTCTGTCAGTACCCTCCCCCTGACACACTGTGTACCCCATCCTGCCTTCTGTCAGTACCCTCCCCCTGACACACTGTGTACCCCATCCTGCCTTCTGTCAGTACCCTCCCCATGACACACTGTGTACCCCATCCTGCCTTCTGTCAGTACCCTCCCCCTGACACACTGTGTACCCAATCCTGCCTTCTGTCAGTACCCTCCCCTGACACACTGTGTACCCCATCCTGCCTTCTGTCAGTACCCTCCCCTGACACACTGTGTACCCCATCCTGCCTTCTGTCAGTAACCTCCCCCTGACACACTGTGTACCCTATCCTGCCTTCTGTGAGGACCGGCTATGTTCCTATATTTTGATACCAATCTTGATAAAAGTCAAGTAATGCCAGGAAAGGCAACCCTTTGAGCTTACATAGAAAACAATTATAATGTCTTGTCAGAAACTAAACAGCTTTATTACATTTTATAAACCACCCAAGGCTTTTCAATTACCTGCTTGGTTTAAGTGTCTTCAAGAATCATGTTTTAATTAATGTCTGAAACATACAGTGCCTTCAAAACGTATTGACACACGTTGTTGTTACAGCCTCATTTTAAAGTTGATTACATTTAGATTTGTTTTTCTCACTGGCCTACACACAATACCCCCATAATTGTCAAAGTGGAATTATGTTTTTCAAATTATTTTCAAATTAATAAAACACGGAACGCTGACATGTGTTGAGTTAATAATTATTGGCGAGCCTAAATAAATTGTGTTTAACAAGAATTTTTGAATGACAACGTCATCTCTGTACCCCCATTAAACATACATCTGTAAGGTCCCTCAGTCGAGCAGTACAATTTTAAAACACAGATTCATCCACAATGACTAGGGATGTTTTCCAATGCCTCGCAAAGGACACCTATTGGTGGATGGGTAAAAATATAAACAGACATAAACTATCCCTTTTAGCATGGTGAAGTTATTAATTACACTTTGGATGGTGTTTCAATACACCCAGTCACGACAAAGATACAGGCGTCCTTCCTAACTCAGTTGCCGGAGAGGAAGGAAACAGTTCCAATACAACACATTACTGAGTACCACTGTTCCTATTTTCAAGCATAGTGGTGACTGCATCATGTTATGTGCACTGTTATGTTTCCACCTGACACCAGAGGGCGGCAGAGACCGTCCTAGAGACATTAATGACACTAAGGTGTGTCCTATTACGCATTGTGATTTCCCTGTTAAAAGAGGTGTGTTTTCCTGGTTTCCTTTGCTGAAGCTTGACTTGGTTACCGTGCGCGTTTGTTTCCTGAGTGAGTTTTTGAGACTTAGTGTTTGTTTTTTGTTTTTTTCCCTCCCTAAAGTGTGCTGTGATTCTGCCGCTACTGTTTATCAGTAAAGTATTCATGTTAAGCCTTAACAACTGATTCCTCGTCTGGTCTCTTTTCTGCACCTGGGCCCAATCTCACCACGTCACAGGGTATGCTTGTAATCGTTAAGGACTGGGGAGCTTTTCAGGATCATTTTTGTTTGAGCTAAGCACAGGCATCTCCCTAGAGGAAAACCTGGCTCAGTCTGCTTTCCACCAGACACTGGGAGATTCATTCACTTTTTAGTAGGACAATAAACTAAAACACAAGGCCAATTCTACACTGGAGTTGCTTCCCAAGAATACAGTGACTGTCGCTAAGTGGGCCGAGTTACAGTTTTGACTTCAATCTACTTGAACATTTATGGAAAGACCTGAAAACGGTTGTGTAGCAATGATCAACAAACAATTTGACAGAAACAGGATGCACTTGAGCTCAATGTAGAGTCTCATAGCAAAGGGTCTGAATTCTCATGTAAATAAGGTATTTCTGTTTCTTATTTTTTAATAAATTAGCAAAAATGTCGGAACGTGCTTCCACTTTCACATTATGGGGTATTCTGTGTAGATTGATGATAATTTTTACTTCATCCATTTTTAACAGGACCTGAGTACTTTCCGGGTGACATAGATGCTAGCGTTGTATAATATTCACTGTGTTCTGTAGATACCCACAATCTTCTAAGAATGTTCCATGAAAAACAACCAATGGTTAGGATGTGTATAGTGGAAAGAGGCTGTGTAACTGTTCTCTAAGAATCAAAATACCTTCTAATTCTAACAGATGTTGCAAACATTCTCCGGCAAACCTTCCGTGCTTCTTTCTGGGTTGTTGAACATAAGTGTCTGTCTGTCTGACCCTGTGTAACCAGAGATTATATACTCTCTGATAGTGTCTGTCTGACCCTGTGTAACCAGAGATTATATACCCTCTGATAGTGTCTGTCTGGCCCCGTGTAACCAGAGATTATATACCCTCTATAGTGTCTGTCTGACCCTGTGTAACCAGAGATTATATACCCTCTGATAGTGTCTGTCTGGCCCTGTGTAACCAGAGATTATATACCCTCTGATAGTGTCTGTCTGACCCTGTGTAACCAGAGATTATATACCCTCGGATAGTGTCTGTCTGACCCTGTGTAACCAGAGATGATATACCCTCTGATAGTGTCTGTCTGACCCTGTGTAACCAGAGATTATATACCCTCTGAGAGTGTCTGTCTGGCCCTGTGTAACCAGAGGTTATACACCCTCCAATAGTGTCTGTCTGACCCTGTGTAACCAGAGATTATATACCCTCTGATCGTGTCTGTCTGACCCTGTGTAACCAGAGATTATATACCCTCTGATAGTGTCTGTCTGACCCTGCGTAACCAGAGATTATATACCCTCTGATAGTGTCTGTCTGACCCTGTGTAACCAGAGATTATATACCCTCTGATAGTGTCTGTCTGACCCTGTGTAACCAGAGGTTATTTACCCTCTGATAGTGTCTATCTGACCCTGTGTAACCAGAGATTATATACCCTCTGATCGTGTCTGTCTGACCCTGTGTAACCAGAGATTATATACCCTCTGATAGTGTCTGTCTGACCCTGCGTAACCAGAGATTATATACCCTCTGATAGTGTCTGTCTGACCCTGTGTAACCAGAGATTATATACCCTCTGATAGTGTCTGTCTGACCCTGTGTAACCAGAGGTTATTTACCCTCTGATAGTGTCTATCTGACCCTGTGTAACTAGAGATTATATACCCTCTGATAGTATCTGTCTGACCCTGTGTAACCAGGATCATATACCCTCTGATAGTGTCTGTCTGACCCTGTGTAACCAGAGGTTATATACCCTCTGATAGTGTCTGTCTGACCCTGTGTAACCAGAGGTTATTTACCCTCTGATAGTGTCTGTCTGACCCTGTGTAACCAGAGGTTATATACCCTCTGATAGTGTCTATCTGACCCTGTGTAACCAGAGATTATATACCCTCTGATAGTGTCTGTCTGACCCTGCGTAACCAGAGATTATATACCCTCTGATAGTGTCTGTCTGACCCTGTGTAACCAGAGGTTATATACCCTCTGATAGTGTCTGTCTGACCCTGTGTAACCAGAGGTTATTTACCCTCTGATAGTGTCTATCTGACCCTGTGTAACCAGAGATTATATACCCTCTGATAGTGTCTGTCTGACCCTGTGTAACCAGGATCATATACCCTCTGATAGTGTCTGTCTGACCCTGTGTAACCAGAGGTTATATACCCTCTGATAGTGTCTGTCTGACACTGTGTAAACAGAGGTTATTTACCCTCTGATAGTGTCTGTCTGACCCTGTGTAACCAGAGGTTATTTACCCTCTGATAGTGTCTATCTGACCCTGTGTAACCAGAGATTATATACCCTCTGATAGTGTCTGTCTGACCCTGTGTAACCAGGATCATATACCCTCTGATAGTGTCTGTCTGACCCTGTGTAACCAGAGGTTATTTACCCTCTGATAGTGTCTGTCTGGCCCTGTGTAACCAGAGGTTATACACCCTCCAATAGTGTCTGTCTGACCCTGCGTAACCAGAGATTATATACCCTCTGATAGTGTCTGCCTGACCCTGTGTAACCAGAGATTATATACCCTCTGATAGTGTCTGTCTGACCCTGTGTAACCAGAGGTTATTTACCCTCTGATAGTGTCTATCTGACCCTGTGTAACTAGAGATTATATACCCTCTGATAGTGTCTGTCTGACCCTGTGTAACCAGGATCATATACCCTCTGATAGTGGCTGTCTGACCCTGTGTAACCAGAGGTTATATACCCTCTGATAGTGTCTGTCTGACCCTGTGTAACCAGAGGTTATTTACCCTCTGATAGTGTCTGTCTGACCCTGTGTAACCAGAGGTTATATACCCTCTGATAGTGTCTATCTGACCCTGTGTAACCAGAGATTATATACCCTCTGATAGTGTCTGTCTGACCCTGTGTAACCAGAGATTATATACCCTCTGATAGTGTCTGTCTGACCCTGTGTAACCAAAGATTATATACCCTCTGATAGTGTCTATCTGACCCTGTGTAACCAGAGATTATATACCCTCTGATAGTGTCTGTCTGACCCTGTGTAACCAGAGATTATATACCCTCTGATAGTGTCTGTCTGACCCTGTGTAACCAGAGATTATATACCCTCTGATAGTGTCTGTCTAGCCCTGTGTAACCAGAGATTATATACCCTCTATAGTGTCTGTCTGACCCTGTGTAACCAGAGATTATATACCCTCTGATAGTGTCTGTCTGGCCCTGTGTAACCAGAGATTATATACCCTCTGATAGTGTCTGTCTGACCCTGTGTAACCAGAGATGATATACCCTCTGATAGTGTCTGTCTGACCCTGTTTAACCAGAGATTATATACCCTCTGATAGTGTCTGTCTGACCCTGTGTAACCAGAGGTTATTTATCCTCTGATAGTGTCTGTCTGACCCTGTGTAACCAGAGATTATATACCCTCTGATAGTGTCTGTCTGACCCTGTGTAACCAGAGATTATATACCCTCTGATAGTGTCTGTCTGACCCTGTGTAACCAGAGATTATATACCCTCTGATAGTGTCTGTCTGGCCCTGTGTAACCAGAGGTTATATACCCTCTGATAGTGTCTGTCTGACCCTGTGTAACCAGAGATGATATACCCTCTGATAGTGTCTGTCTGACCCTGTGTAACCAGAGATTATATACCCTCTGATAGTGTCTGTCTGACCCTGTGTAACCAGAGATTATATACCCTCTGATAGTGTCTGTCTGACCCTGTGTAACCAGAGGTTATTTACCCTCTGATAGTGTCTGTCTGACCCCGTGTAACCAGAGGTTATTTACCCTCTGATAGTGTCTGTCTGACCCTGTGTAACCAGAGATTATATACCCTCTGATAGTGTCTGTCTGACCCTGTGTAACCAGAGATTATATACCCTCTGATAGTGTCTGTCTGACCCTGTGTAACCAGAGGTTATTTACCCTCTGATAGTGTCTATCTGACCCTGTGTAACTAGAGATTATATACCCTCTGATAGTGTCTGTCTGACCCTGTGTAACCAGGATCATATACCCTCTGATAGTGTCTGTCTGACCCTGTGTAACCAGAGGTTATATACCCTCTGATAGTGTCTGTCTGACCCTGTGTAACCAGAGGTTATTTACCCTCTGATAGTGTCTGTCTGACCCTGTGTAACCAGAGGTTATATACCCTCTGATAGTGTCTATCTGACCCTGTGTAACCAGAGATTATATACCCTCTGATAGTGTCTGTCTGACCCTGCGTAACCAGAGATTATATACCCTCTGATAGTGTCTGTCTGACCCTGTGTAACCAGAGATTATATACCCTCTGATAGTGTCTGTCTGACCCTGTGTAACCAGAGGTTATTTACCCTCTGATAGTGTCTATCTGACACTGTGTAACCAGAGATTATATACCCTCTGATAGTGTCTGTCTGACCCTGTGTAACCAGGATCATATACCCTCTGATAGTGTCTGTCTGACCCTGTGTAACCAGAGGTTATATACCCTCTGATAGTGTCTGTCTGACCCTGTGTAAACAGAGGTTATTTACCCTCTGATAGTGTCTGTCTGACCCTGTGTAACCAGAGGTTATTTACCCTCTGATAGTGTCTATCTGACCCTGTGTAACCAGAGATTATATACCCTCTGATAGTGTCTGTCTGACCCTGTGTAACCAGGATCATATACCCTCTGATAGTGTCTGTCTGACCCTGTGTAACCAGAGGTTATTTACCCTCTGATAGTGTCTGTCTGGCCCTGTGTAACCAGAGGTTATACACCCTCCAATAGTGTCTGTCTGACCCTGCGTAACCAGAGATTATATACCCTCTGATAGTGTCTGCCTGACCCTGTGTAACCAGAGATTATATACCCTCTGATAGTGTCTGTCTGACCCTGTGTAACCAGAGGTTATTTACCCTCTGATAGTGTCTATCTGACCCTGTGTAACTAGAGATTATATACCCTCTGATAGTGTCTGTCTGACCCTGTGTAACCAGGATCATATACCCTCTGATAGTGTCTGTCTGACCCTGTGTAACCAGAGGTTATATACCCTCTGATAGTGTCTGTCTGACCCTGTGTAACCAGAGGTTATTTACCCTCTGATAGTGTCTGTCTGACCCTGTGTAACCAGAGGTTATATACCCTCTGATAGTGTCTATCTGACCCTGTGTAACCAGAGATTATATACCCTCTGATAGTGTCTGTCTGACCCTGTGTAACCAGAGATTATATACCCTCTGATAGTGTCTGTCTGACCCTGTGTAACCAGAGATTATGTACCATCTGATAGTGTCTATCTGACCCTGTGTAACCAGAGATTATATACCCTCTGATAGTGTCTGTCTGACCCTGTGTAACCAGAGATTATATACCCTCTGATAGTGTCTGTCTGACCCTGTGTAACCAGAGATTATATACCCTCTGATAGTGTCTGTCTAGCCCTGTGTAACCAGAGATTATATACCCTCTATAGTGTCTGTCTGACCCTGTGTAACCAGAGATTATATACCCTCTGATAGTGTCTGTCTGGCCCTGTGTAACCAGAGATTATATACCCTCTGATAGTGTCTGTCTGACCCTGTGTAACCAGAAATGATATACCCTCTGATAGTGTCTGTCTGACCCTGTTTAACCAGCGATTATATACCCTCTGATAGTGTCTGTCTGACCCTGTGTAACCAGAGGTTATTTATCCTCTGATAGTGTCTGTCTGACCCTGTGTAACCAGAGATTATATACCCTCTGATAGTGTCTGTCTGACCCTGTGTAACCAGAGATTATATACCCTCTGATAGTGTCTGTCTGGCCCTGTGTAACCAGAGGTTATATACCCTCTGATAGTGTCTGTCTGACCCTGTGTAACCAGAGATGATATACCCTCTGATAGTGTCTGTCTGACCCTGTGTAACCAGAGATTATATACCCTCTGATAGTGTCTGTCTGACCCTGTGTAACCAGAGATTATATACCCTCTGATAGTGTCTGTCTGACCCTGTGTAACCAGAGGTTATTTACCCTCTGATAGTGTCTGTCTGACCCCGTGTAACCAGAGGTTATTTACCCTCTGATAGTGTCTGTCTGACCCTGTGTAACCAGAGATTATATACCCTCTGATAGTGTCTGTCTGACCCTGTGTAACCAGAGATTATATACCCTCTGATAGTGTCTGTCTGACCCTGTGTAACCAGAGGTTATATACCCTCTGATAGTGTCTGTCTGACCCTGTGTAACCAGAGATTATATACCCTCTGATAGTGTCTGTCTGACCCTGTGTAACCAGAGGTTATTTACCCTCTGATAGTGTCTGTCTGACCCTGTGTAACCAGAGGTTATTTACCCTCTGATAGTGTCTGTCTGGCCCTGTGTAACCAGAGGTTATATACCCTCTGATAGTGTCTGTCTGACCCTGTGTAACCAGAGATGATATACCCTCTGATAGTGTCTGTCTGACCCTGTGTAACCAGAGATTATATACCCTCTGATAGTGTCTGTCTGACCCTGTGTAACCAGAGGTTATTTACCCTCTGATAGTGTCTGTCTGACCCTGTGTAACCAGAGATTATATACCCTCTGATAGTGTCTGTCTGACCCTGTGTAACCAGAGATTATATACCCTCTGATAGTGTCTGTCTGACCCTGTGTAACCAGAGATTATATACCCTCTGATAGTGTCTGTCTGACCCTGTGTAACCAGAGATGATATACCCTCTGATAGTGTCTGTCTGACCCTGTGTAACCAGAGATGATATACCCTCTGATAGTGTCTGTCTGACCCTGTGTAACCAGAGATGATATACCCTCTGATAGTGTCTGTCTGACCCTGTGTAACCAGAGATGATATACCCTCTGATAGTGTCTGTCTGACCCTGTGTAACCAGAGATGATATACCCTCTGATAGTGTCTGTCTGACCCTGTGTAACCAGAGATGATATACCCTCTGATAGTGTCTGTCTGACCCCGTGTAACCAGAGATGATATACCCTCTGATAGTGTCTGTCTGACCCTGTGTAACCAGAGATGATATACCCTCTGATAGTGTCTGTCTGGCCCTGTGTAACCAGAGGTTATATACCCTCTGATAGTGTCTGTCTGACCCTGTGTAACCAGAGATGATATACCCTCTGATAGTGTCTGTCTGACCCTGTGTAACCAGAGGTTATATACCCTCTGATAGTGTCTGTCTGACCCTGTGTAACCAGAGATTATATACCCTCTGATAGTGTCTGTCTGGCCCTGTGTAACCAGAGGTTATACACCCTCCAATAGTGTCTGTCTGACCCTGTGTAACCAGAGATTATATACCCTCTGATCGTGTCTGTCTGACCCTGTGTAACCAGAGATTATATACCCTCTGATAGTGTCTGTCTGACCCTGCGTAACCAGAGATTATATACCCTCTGATAGTGTCTGTCTGACCCTGTGTAACCAGAGATTATATACCCTCTGATAGTGTCTGTCTGACCCTGTGTAACCAGAGGTTATTTACCCTCTGATAGTGTCTATCCGACCCTGTGTAACCAGGATCATATACCCTCTGATAGTGTCTGTCTGACCCTGTGTAACCAGGATCATATACCCTCTGATAGTGTCTGTCTGACCCTGTGTAACCAGAGGTTATATACCCTCTGATAGTGTCTGTCTGACCCTGTGTAACCAGAGGTTATTTACCCTCTGATAGTGTCTGTCTGACCCTGTGTAACCAGAGGTTATTTACCCTCTGATAGTGTCTATCTGACCCTGTGTAACCAGAGATTATATACCCTCTGATAGTGTCTGTCTGACCCTGTGTAACCAGGATCATATACCCTCTGATAGTGTCTGTCTGACCCTGTGTAACCAGAGGTTATTTACCCTCTGATAGTGTCTGTCTGGCCCTGTGTAACCAGAGGTTATACACCCTCCAATAGTGTCTGTCTGACCCTGTGTAACCAGAGATTATATACCCTCTGATCGTGTCTGTCTGACCCTGTGTAACCAGAGATTATATACCCTCTGATAGTGTCTGTCTGACCCTGCGTAACCAGAGATTATATACCCTCTGATAGTGTCTGTCTGACCCTGTGTAACCAGAGATGATATACCCTCTGATAGTGTCTGTCTGACCCTGTGTAACCAGAGGTTATTTACCCTCTGATAGTGTCTATCTGACCCTGTGTAACCAGAGATTATATACCCTCTGATAGTGTCTGTCTGACCCTGTGTAACCAGGATCATATACCCTCTGATAGTGTCTGTCTGACCCTGTGTAACCAGAGGTTATATACCCTCTGATAGTGTCTGTCTGACCCTGTGTAACCAGAGGTTATTTACCCTCTGATAGTGTCTGTCTGACCCTGTGTAACCAGAGGTTATATACCCTCTGATAGTGTCTATCTGACCCTGTGTAACCAGAGATTATATACCCTCTGATAGTGTCTGTCTGACCCTGTGTAACCAGAGATTATATACCCTCTGATAGTGTCTGTCTGACCCTGTGTAACCAGAGATTATATACCCTCTGATAGTGTCTATCTGACCCTGTGTAACCAGAGATTATATACCCTCTGATAGTGTCTGTCTGACCCTGTGTAACCAGAGATTATATACCCTCTGATAGTGTCTGTCTGACCCTGTGTAACCAGAGATTATATACCCTGTGATAGTGTCTGTCTAGCCCTGTGTAACCAGAGATTATATACCCTCTATAGTGTCTGTCTGATCCTGTGTAACCAGAGATTATATACCCTCTGATAGTGTCTGTCTGGCCCTGTGTAACCAGAGATTATATACCCTCTGATAGTGTCTGTCTGACCCTGTGTAACCAGAGATGATATACCCTCTGATAGTGTCTGTCTGACCCTGTTTAACCAGAGATTATATACCCTCTGATAGTGTCTGTCTGACCCTGTGTAACCAGAGGTTATTTACCCTCTGATAGTGTCTGTCTGACCCTGTGTAACCAGAGATTATATACCCTCTGATAGTGTCTGTCTGACCCTGTGTAACCAGAGATTATATACCCTCTGATAGTGTCTGTCTGGCCCTGTGTAACCAGAGGTTATATACCCTCTGATAGTGTCTGTCTGACCCTGTGTAACCAGAGATGATATACCCTCTGATAGTGTCTGTCTGACCCTGTGTAACCAGAGATTATATACCCTCTGATAGTGTCTGTCTGACCCTGTGTAACCAGAGGTTATTTACCCTCTGATAGTGTCTATCTGACCCTGTGTAACCAGAGATTATATACCCTCTGATAGTGTCTGTCTGACCCTGTGTAACCAGGATCATATACCCTCTGATAGTGTCTGTCTGACCCTGTGTAACCAGAGGTTATATACCCTCTGATAGTGTCTGTCTGACCCTGTGTAACCAGAGGTTATTTACCCTCTGATAGTGTCTGTCTGACCCTGTGTAACCAGAGGTTATATACCCTCTGATAGTGTCTATCTGACCCTGTGTAACCAGAGATTATATACCCTCTGATAGTGTCTGTCTGACCCTGTGTAACCAGAGATTATATACCCTCTGATAGTGTCTGTCTGACCCTGTGTAACCAGAGATTATATACCCTCTGATAGTGTCTATCTGACCCTGTGTAACCAGAGATTATATACCCTCTGATAGTGTCTGTCTGACCCTGTGTAACCAGAGATTATATACCCTCTGATAGTGTCTGTCTGACCCTGTGTAACCAGAGATTATATACCCTGTGATAGTGTCTGTCTAGCCCTGTGTAACCAGAGATTATATACCCTCTATAGTGTCTGTCTGATCCTGTGTAACCAGAGATTATATACCCTCTGATAGTGTCTGTCTGGCCCTGTGTAACCAGAGATTATATACCCTCTGATAGTGTCTGTCTGACCCTGTGTAACCAGAGATGATATACCCTCTGATAGTGTCTGTCTGACCCTGTTTAACCAGAGATTATATACCCTCTGATAGTGTCTGTCTGACCCTGTGTAACCAGAGGTTATTTACCCTCTGATAGTGTCTGTCTGACCCTGTGTAACCAGAGATTATATACCCTCTGATAGTGTCTGTCTGACCCTGTGTAACCAGAGATTATATACCCTCTGATAGTGTCTGTCTGGCCCTGTGTAACCAGAGGTTATATACCCTCTGATAGTGTCTGTCTGACCCTGTGTAACCAGAGATGATATACCCTCTGATAGTGTCTGTCTGACCCTGTGTAACCAGAGATTATATACCCTCTGATAGTGTCTGTCTGACCCTGTGTAACCAGAGGTTATTTACCCTCTGAAAGTGTCTGTCTGACCCTGTGTAACCAGAGTTTATTTACCCTCTGATAGTGTCTGTCTGGCCCTGTGTAACCAGAGGTTATATACCCTCTGATAGTGTCTGTCTGACCCTGTGTAACCAGAGATGATATACCCTCTGATAGTGTCTGTCTGACCCTGTGTAACCAGAGATTATATACCCTCTGATAGTGTCTGTCTGACCCTGTGTAACCAGAGGTTATTTACCCTCTGATAGTGTCTGTCTGACCCCGTGTAACCAGAGGTTATTTACCCTCTGATAGTGTCTGTCTGACCCTGTGTAACCAGAGATTATATACCCTCTGATAGTGTGTGTCTGACCCTGTGTAACCAGAGATTATATACCCTCTGATAGTGTCTGTCTGACCCTGTGTAACCAGAGGTTATATACCCTCTGATAGTGTCTGTCTGACCCTGTGTAACCAGAGATTATATACCCTCTGATAGTGTCTGTCTGACCCTGTGTAACCAGAGGTTATTTACCCTCTGATAGTGTCTGTCTGACCCTGTGTAACCAGAGGTTATTTACCCTCTGATAGTGTCTGTCTGGCCCTGTGTAACCAGAGGTTATATACCCTCTGATAGTGTCTGTCTGACCCTGTGTAACCAGAGATTATATACCCTCTGATAGTGTCTGTCTGGCCCATTGTAACCAGAGGTTATATACCCTCTGATAGTGTCTGTCTGACCCTGTGTAACCAGAGATGATATACCCTCTGATAGTGTCTGTCTGACCCTGTGTAACCAGAGATTATATACCCTCTGATAGTGTCTGTCTGACCCTGTGTAACCAGAGGTTATTTACCCTCTGATAGTGTCTGTCTGACCCTGTGTAACCAGAGGTTATTTACCCTCTGATAGTGTCTGTCTGGCCCTGTGTAACCAGAGGTTATATACCCTCTGATAGTGTCTGTCTGACCCTGTGTAACCAGAGATGATATACCCTCTGATAGTGTCTGTCTGACCCTGTGTAACCAGAGATTATATACCCTCTGATAGTGTCTGTCTGACCCTGTGTAACCAGAGGTTATTTACCCTCTGATAGTGTCTGTCTGACCCCGTGTAACCAGAGGTTATTTACCCTCTGATAGTGTCTGTCTGACCCTGTGTAACCAGAGATTATATACCCTCTGATAGTGTCTGTCTGACCCTGTGTAACCAGAGATTATATACCCTCTGATAGTGTCTCTCTGACCCTGTGTAACCAGAGGTTATATACCCTCTGATAGTGTCTGTCTGACCCTGTGTAACCAGAGATTATATACCCTCTGATAGTGTCTGTCTGACCCTGTGTAACCAGAGGTTATTTACCCTCTGATAGTGTCTGTCTGACCCTGTGTAACCAGAGGTTATTTACCCTCTGATAGTGTCTGTCTGGCCCTGTGTAACCAGAGGTTATATACCCTCTGATAGTGTCTGTCTGACCCTGTGTAACCAGAGATGATATACCCTCTGATAGTGTCTGTCTGACCCTGTGTAACCAGAGATTATATACCCTCTGATAGTGTCTGTCTGACCCTGTGTAACCAGAGGTTATTTACCCTCTGATAGTGTCTGTCTGACCCTGTGTAACCAGAGATTATATACCCTCTGATAGTGTCTGTCTGACCCTGTGTAACCAGAGATTATATACCCTCTGATAGTGTCTGTCTGACCCTGTGTAACCAGAGATTATATACCCTCTGATAGTGTCTGTCTGACCCTGTGTAACCAGAGATGATATACCCTCTGATAGTGTCTGTCTGACCCTGTGTAACCAGAGATGATATACCCTCTGATAGTGTCTGTCTGACCCTGTGTAACCAGAGATGATATACCCTCTGATAGTGTCTGTCTGACCCTGTGTAACCAGAGATGATATACCCTCTGATAGTGTCTGTCTGACCCTGTGTAACCAGAGATGATATACCCTCTGATAGTGTCTGTCTGACCCTGTGTAACCAGAGATGATATACCCTCTGATAGTGTCTGTCTGACCCCGTGTAACCAGAGATGATATACCCTCTGATAGTGTCTGTCTGACCCTGTGTAACCAGAGATGATATACCCTCTGATAGTGTCTGTCTGGCCCTGTGTAACCAGAGATTATATACCCTCTGATAGTGTCTGTCTGACCCTGTGTAACCAGAGATGATATACCCTCTGATAGTGTCTGTCTGACCCTGTGTAACCAGGATCATATACCCTCTGATAGTGTCTGTCTGACCCTGTGTAACCAGAGATGATATACCCTCTGATAGTGTCTGTCTGACCCCGTGTAACCAGAGATGATATACCCTCTGATAGTGTCTGTCTGACCCTGTGTAACCAGAGATGATATACCCTCTGATAGTGTCTGTCTGGCCCTGTGTAACCAGAGATTATATACCCTCTGATAGTGTCTGTCTGACCCTGTGTAACCAGAGATTATATACCCTCTGATAGTGTCTGTCTGACCCTGTGTAACCAGAGATTATATACCCTCTGATAGTGTCTATCTGACCCTGTGTAACCAGAGATTATATACCCTCTGATAGTGTCTGTCTGACCCTGTGTAACCAGAGATTATATACCCTCTGATAGTGTCTGTCTGACCCTGTGTAACCAGAGATTATATACCCTGTGATAGTGTCTGTCTAGCCCTGTGTAACCAGAGATTATATACCCTCTATAGTGTCTGTCTGATCCTGTGTAACCAGAGATTATATACCCTCTGATAGTGTCTGTCTGGCCCTGTGTAACCAGAGATTATATACCCTCTGATAGTGTCTGTCTGACCCTGTGTAACCAGAGATGATATACCCTCTGATAGTGTCTGTCTGACCCTGTTTAACCAGAGATTATATACCCTCTGATAGTGTCTGTCTGACCCTGTGTAACCAGAGGTTATTTACCCTCTGATAGTGTCTGTCTGACCCTGTGTAACCAGAGATTATATACCCTCTGATAGTGTCTGTCTGACCCTGTGTAACCAGAGATTATATACCCTCTGATAGTGTCTGTCTGGCCCTGTGTAACCAGAGGTTATATACCCTCTGATAGTGTCTGTCTGACCCTGTGTAACCAGAGATGATATACCCTCTGATAGTGTCTGTCTGACCCTGTGTAACCAGAGATTATATACCCTCTGATAGTGTCTGTCTGACCCTGTGTAACCAGAGGTTATTTACCCTCTGAAAGTGTCTGTCTGACCCTGTGTAACCAGAGTTTATTTACCCTCTGATAGTGTCTGTCTGGCCCTGTGTAACCAGAGGTTATATACCCTCTGATAGTGTCTGTCTGACCCTGTGTAACCAGAGATGATATACCCTCTGATAGTGTCTGTCTGACCCTGTGTAACCAGAGATTATATACCCTCTGATAGTGTCTGTCTGACCCTGTGTAACCAGAGGTTATTTACCCTCTGATAGTGTCTGTCTGACCCCGTGTAACCAGAGGTTATTTACCCTCTGATAGTGTCTGTCTGACCCTGTGTAACCAGAGATTATATACCCTCTGATAGTGTGTGTCTGACCCTGTGTAACCAGAGATTATATACCCTCTGATAGTGTCTGTCTGACCCTGTGTAACCAGAGGTTATATACCCTCTGATAGTGTCTGTCTGACCCTGTGTAACCAGAGATTATATACCCTCTGATAGTGTCTGTCTGACCCTGTGTAACCAGAGGTTATTTACCCTCTGATAGTGTCTGTCTGACCCTGTGTAACCAGAGGTTATTTACCCTCTGATAGTGTCTGTCTGGCCCTGTGTAACCAGAGGTTATATACCCTCTGATAGTGTCTGTCTGACCCTGTGTAACCAGAGATTATATACCCTCTGATAGTGTCTGTCTGGCCCATTGTAACCAGAGGTTATATACCCTCTGATAGTGTCTGTCTGACCCTGTGTAACCAGAGATGATATACCCTCTGATAGTGTCTGTCTGACCCTGTGTAACCAGAGATTATATACCCTCTGATAGTGTCTGTCTGACCCTGTGTAACCAGAGGTTATTTACCCTCTGATAGTGTCTGTCTGACCCTGTGTAACCAGAGGTTATTTACCCTCTGATAGTGTCTGTCTGGCCCTGTGTAACCAGAGGTTATATACCCTCTGATAGTGTCTGTCTGACCCTGTGTAACCAGAGATGATATACCCTCTGATAGTGTCTGTCTGACCCTGTGTAACCAGAGATTATATACCCTCTGATAGTGTCTGTCTGACCCTGTGTAACCAGAGGTTATTTACCCTCTGATAGTGTCTGTCTGACCCCGTGTAACCAGAGGTTATTTACCCTCTGATAGTGTCTGTCTGACCCTGTGTAACCAGAGATTATATACCCTCTGATAGTGTCTGTCTGACCCTGTGTAACCAGAGATTATATACCCTCTGATAGTGTCTCTCTGACCCTGTGTAACCAGAGGTTATATACCCTCTGATAGTGTCTGTCTGACCCTGTGTAACCAGAGATTATATACCCTCTGATAGTGTCTGTCTGACCCTGTGTAACCAGAGGTTATTTACCCTCTGATAGTGTCTGTCTGACCCTGTGTAACCAGAGGTTATTTACCCTCTGATAGTGTCTGTCTGGCCCTGTGTAACCAGAGGTTATATACCCTCTGATAGTGTCTGTCTGACCCTGTGTAACCAGAGATGATATACCCTCTGATAGTGTCTGTCTGACCCTGTGTAACCAGAGATTATATACCCTCTGATAGTGTCTGTCTGACCCTGTGTAACCAGAGGTTATTTACCCTCTGATAGTGTCTGTCTGACCCTGTGTAACCAGAGATTATATACCCTCTGATAGTGTCTGTCTGACCCTGTGTAACCAGAGATTATATACCCTCTGATAGTGTCTGTCTGACCCTGTGTAACCAGAGATTATATACCCTCTGATAGTGTCTGTCTGACCCTGTGTAACCAGAGATGATATACCCTCTGATAGTGTCTGTCTGACCCTGTGTAACCAGAGATGATATACCCTCTGATAGTGTCTGTCTGACCCTGTGTAACCAGAGATGATATACCCTCTGATAGTGTCTGTCTGACCCTGTGTAACCAGAGATGATATACCCTCTGATAGTGTCTGTCTGACCCTGTGTAACCAGAGATGATATACCCTCTGATAGTGTCTGTCTGACCCTGTGTAACCAGAGATGATATACCCTCTGATAGTGTCTGTCTGACCCCGTGTAACCAGAGATGATATACCCTCTGATAGTGTCTGTCTGACCCTGTGTAACCAGAGATGATATACCCTCTGATAGTGTCTGTCTGGCCCTGTGTAACCAGAGATTATATACCCTCTGATAGTGTCTGTCTGACCCTGTGTAACCAGAGATGATATACCCTCTGATAGTGTCTGTCTGACCCTGTGTAACCAGGATCATATACCCTCTGATAGTGTCTGTCTGACCCTGTGTAACCAGAGATGATATACCTTCTGATAGTGTCTGTCTGACCCCGTGTAACCAGAGATGATATACCCTCTGATAGTGTCTGTCTGACCCTGTGTAACCAGAGATGATATACCCTCTGATAGTGTCTGTCTGGCCCTGTGTAACCAGAGATTATATACCCTCTGATAGTGTCTGTCTGACCCTGTGTAACCAGAGATGATATACCCTCTGATAGTGTCTGTCTGACCCTGTGTAACCAGGATCATATACCCTCTGATAGTGTCTGTCTGACCCTGTGTAACCAGAGATGATATACCCTCTGATAGTGTCTGTCTGACCCTGTGTAACCAGGATCATATACCCTCTGATAGTGTCTGTCTGACCCTGTGTAACCAGAGATTATATACCCTCTGATAGTGTTTGTCTGACCCTGTGTAACCAGAGATGATATACCCTCTGATAGTGTCTGTCTGACCCTGTGTAACCAGAGATGATATACCCTCTGATATTCATGAAGACTTCACTAATTGGGTTTAAGTAATAAATACCTTGTTCTTCATCAGGGATCTCTACCCTTCAACAGTCTCTGCTCGGAGTCCCTTACAGCCCTGTCTGGAACCAAATTAGCTCATAATTGATGCACTTTACAATTAATTAACTTGCCTTCGTTAGCGTAGCCTACTTTCTAATTAACGCCCCCCCTCCCCTCCCCCCCTCCCCTCCCCCTCGCCCCCTTTATTAAGTCAATGACTGAAACATCGTTCTCCTGCCATCCCACCACTTCCGCCACATATCTACATACAGCCAGCATTTGTTTTCTATTCCTCATTAATGGCTTCAGACAACAACATTCATTACGTAATCAACTGTTGCTGTTTTCTCATGGCTTTGCTCTCTATCCTCTCCCAAAAAAAAGTTTCTTAAGCGATCACATTCATGGGAGATCATATAGAGTAGAATATACAACAAGTTTACCCTGAGTGAAAGAGCTGACCTAAACAGACTCTTTAATAATGGAGGTAATGGATGATTACAGACTCTTTAATATGGAGGGAATGGATGATTACAGACTCTTTAATATGGAGGGAATGGATGATTACAGACTCTTTAATATGGAGGGAATGGATGATTACAGACTCTTTAATATGTAGGTAATGGATGAAGACAGACTCTTTTATATGGAGGGAATGGATGATTACAGACTCTTTAATATGGAGGGAATGGATGATTACAGCCTCGTTAATATGGAGGGAATGGATGATTACAGACTCTTTAATATGGAGGGAATGGATGATTACAGACTCTTTAATATGGAGGGAATGGATGATTACAGACTCTTTAATATGGAGGGAATGGATGATTACAGACTCTTTAATATGGAGGGAATGGATGATGACAGCCTCGTTAATATGGAGGGAATGGATGATTACAGACTCTTTAATATGGAGGGAATGGATGATTACAGACTCTTTAATATGGAGGGAATGGATGATTACAGACTCTTTAATATGGAGGCAATGGATGAAGACAGACTCTTTTATATGGAGGGAATGGATGATTACAGACTCTTTAATATGGAGGGAATGGATGATTACAGACTCTTTAATATGGAGGGAATGGATGATTACAGACTCTTTAATATGGAGGGAATGGATGATTACAGACTCTTTAATATGGAGGGAATGGATGACTACAGACTCTTTAATATGGAGGGAATGGATGAGAACAGACTCTTTAATATGGAGGGAATGGATGATTACAGACTCTTTAATATGGAGGGAATGGATGATCACAGACTCTTTAATATGGAGGGAATGGATGATTACAGACTCTTTAATATGGAGGGAATGGATGATTACAGACTCTTTAATATGGAGGGAATGGATGATTACAGACTCTTTAATATGGAGGGAATGGATGATTACAGACTCTTTAATATGGAGGGAATGGATGATTACAGACTCTTTTATATGGAATGAATGGATGATCACAGACTCTTTAATATGGAGGGAATGGATGAGTACAGACTCTTTAATATGGAGGTAATGGATGAAGACAGACTCTTTTATATGGAGGGAATGGATGATTACAGACTCTTTAATATGGAGGGAATGGATGATTACAAACTCTTTAATATGGAGGGAATGGATGATTACAGACTCTTTAATATGGAGGGAATGGATGATTATAGACTCTTTAATATGGAGGGAATGGATGATGACAGACTCTTTAATATGGAGGTAATGGATGAAGACAGACTCTTTTATATGGAGGGAATGGATGATTACAGACTCTTTAATATGGAGGGAATGGATGATTACAGCCTCTTTAATATGGAGGGAATGGATGATGACAGCCTCGTTAATATGGAGGGAATGGATGATGACAGCCTCGTTAATATGGAGGGAATGGATGATTACAGACTCTTTAATATGGAGGGAATGGATGATTACAGACTCTTTAATATGGAGGGAATGGATGATGACAGCCTCGTTAATATGGAGGGAATGGATGATTACAGACTCTTTAATATGGAGGGAATGGATGATTACAGACTCTTTAATATGGAGGGAATGGATGATGACAGCCTCGTTAATATGGAGGGAATGGATGATTACAGACTCTTTAATATGGAGGGAATGGATGATTACAGACTCTTTAATATAGAAGGAATGGATGACTACAGACTCTTTAATATGGAGGTAATGGATGAAGACAGACTCTTTAATATGGAGGGAATGGATGATGACAGACTCTTTAATATGGAGGGAATGGATGATTACAGACTCTTTAATATGGAGGGAATGGATGATTACAGACTCTTTAATATGGAGGGAATGGATGATTACAGACTCTTTAATATGGAGGGAATGGATGATTACAGACTCTTTAATATGGAGGGAATGGATGATTACAGACTCTTTAATATGGAGGGAATGGATGATGACAGCCTCGTTAATATGGAGGGAATGGATGATTACAGACTCTTTAATATGGAGGGAATGGATGATGACAGCCTCGTTAATATGGAGGGAATGGATGATTACAGCCTCGTTAATATGGAGGGAACGGACGATTACAAACCTCTTTAATATGGAGGATGATTGCCACTAAAGATCCGTTGTCGTTAATCTAACTAAGGTTTTAGACCGGACTCCATTAAGGAACTTAAGTCTGACGGAAGGCCATTTAGGATGACAGCAGGGCTGGCTTTGTGCTCGCTACAGATGTCAGACGTTGACACCCTGAACACTTAAAGAAGGAAAGCCTCCGCCACAGATCAGTGATATGGCTCATCTCCAGCTCCTTTTGACACAAACTCGCTAGTCAATTATGATATGGATATTTTTTCATGATTTTTCTGTTCATATCATACCGTATCTTTATTAGAGAGGGAAGGATGGAGCAGAGTAGACTGTACTGTAGACTAATGTAGACTGTACTGTAGACTAATGTAGACAATACTGTATACCTTAGTGTAGAATGTAGTGTAGACTAATGTAGACTGTAGTGTAGACTAATGTAGACTGTAGTGTAGACTAATGTAGACTGTACTGTAGACTAATGTAGACAATACTGTAGACTAATGTAGACAATACTGTATACTGTAGTGTAGAATGTAGTGTAGACTAATGTAGACTGTAGTGTAGACTGTAGTGTAGACTGTACTGTAGACTAATGTAGACTATACTGTATACTGTAGTGTAGACTGTACTGTAGACTGTAGTGTAGACTGTACTGTAGACTAATGTATACTGTAGTGTAGACTGTACTGTAGACTGTACTGTAGACTAATGTAGACAATACTGTATACTGTAGTGTAGAATGTAGTGTAGACTGTACTGTAGACTAATGTAGACAATACTGTATACTGTAGTGTAGACTGTACTGTAGACTAATGTATACTGTAGTGTAGAATGTACTGTAGACTGTACTGTAGACTAATGTAGACAATACTGTATACTGTAGTGTAGACTGTACTGTAGACTGTAGTGTAGACTGTACTGTAGACTGTACTGTAGACTAATGTAGACAATACTGTATACTGTAGTGTAGACTGTACTGTAGACTGTAGTGTAGACTGTACTGTAGACTAATGTATACTGTAGTGTAGACTGTACTGTAGACTAATGTAGACAATACTGTATACTGTAGTGTAGACTAATGTATACTGTAGTGTAGAATGTAGTGTAGACTAATGTATACTGTAGTGTAGACTGTAGTGTAGACTGTACTGTGGACTAATGTAGACAGTACTGTATACTCTAGTGTAGAATGTAGTGTAGACTAATGTAGACTGTAGTGTAGACTGTACTGTGGACTAATGTAGACAATACTGTATACTGTAGTGTAGACTGTAGTGTAGACGAATGTATACTGTAGTGTAGACTGTAGTGTAGACTGTACTGTGGACTAATGTAGACAATACTGTATACTGTAGTGTAGAATGTAGTGTAGACTAATGTAGACTGTAGTGTAGACTGTAGTGTAGACTGTACTGTGTACTAATGTAGACAATACTGTATACTGTAGTGTAGAATGTAGTGTAGACTAATGTAGACTGTAGTGTAGACTGTAGTGTAGACTGTTCTGTGGACTAATGTAGACAATACTGTATACTGTAGTGTAGACTGTAGTGTAGACTGTAGTGTAGACTGTAGTGTAGACAGTACTGTGGACTAATGTAGACAATACTGTATACTGTAGTGTAGAATGTAGTGTAGACTGTGCTGTAGACTGTAGTGTAGACTGTAGTGTAGAATGTAGTGTAGACTGTAGTGTAGACTGTAGTGTAGACTGTAGTGTAGAATGTAGTGTAGACTGTAGTGTAGACTGTACTGTAGAATGTAGTGTAGACTGTACTGTAGACTAATGTATACTGTACTGTAGAATGTAGTGTAGACTGTAGTGTAGACTGTACTGTAGAATATAGTGTAGACTGTAGTGTAGACTGTAGTGTAGACTGTACTGTAGAATGTAGTGAATGCTGTAGTGTAGAATGTAATGTAGACTGTAGGGTAGACTAGACTAGAGTAGAATAGACTGTAGTGTAGAATGTAGTGTAGACTCTAGTGTAGAATGTAGTGTAGACTGTACTGTAGACTGTAGTGTAGACTGTAGTGTAGAATGTAGTGTATACTGTAGTGTAGACTGTACTGTAGACTGTAGTGTAGACTGTAGTGTAGAATGTAGTGTATACTCTAGTTTATCTTTAAAAAAATCCTCCTAATTCAGGACAAGTAGTTTGAATCCCTTAGTAGCAGTGAGATCACACTGTTAAACTGTTTAGCACCAGTGAGGTCACACTGTTAAACTCACACCAGTGAGGTCACACTGTTAAAGGTCAAATACCCCGTAGAGCAGTGGTCACCAAGTCAAGATCACTTTCTAAGTCAAAATGCAAGCGGAGATTTGTTTGTAAATATGACTTTAAAAACGTAAGCCCATGCAACATGAATCTATTAAAAACAGTTCTGTTGCAATGAGATGAGTTAATTAAGTAGACTACAGGCCCAATACATTTACACCTCATATTGGCTTTAATTTAATTGTTGTTCGGGCAAATTGAGGTAGGCTATATGATCCGTTTTTTGTCTTACTTGTGAGGCAGAGCTTAGTGAGCATACATTTAAATAATTTGCTTTTTATTTTTAATTTACTAGGCCTGGATCTGACTGATAGTCAGACTGAGAGTCCGCTACTCAGCATCCCTCCGCTCTCCCTTTCCTCCGATGACACTGACCCAAAAAGACACACCGTCTTCCAGCTGATGGCGAAACTCGAGTAGCACCTGCCTCATGCACAAATACAGGTTGTTACTCCTACGACCAGAGAAAGTGAAACTTTCCTCTATATAAAAAAAAAGAGACCTAAACTTATAATAACAAATTCAAGTCTATCGATATACTGATTTATGGTTTATAAAAGTGTTGAATTAAAAAGTGTTGACAGTGCTGAGTAAGAACTTGAATTCACTCTTAAAAACAGCAGCTCTTTGAGGTATTCCTTGACATTCTGTCTTTAGTCATGGTTTTGAAATCTCACAGTATCATTTTTTGCTTTAGATTTGTTTTACATTACTGCAGACACTGTAATCTGACACGGTAATCTGACACTGTAATCTGACACGGTAATCTGACACTGTAATCTGACACTGTAATCAGACACTGTAATCTGACACTGTAATCTGAGCCATCCAGTTGGCCAGATGTAGTCCTACAGGCATTTGATTTGCTCTCCGTGCCCTTCGGGAAAGCAGAGTTCGTACCTTCAGACACATTAAATGGTTAAAAATGGGAACACTTCGCCTTCCCAGTTCGCAGTGCAGCTGAATCATTTGCACCTACCTGGCAACAGTGCTTGAATCGTTGCGCCTACCTGGCAACAGCGCTTGAATCATTTGCACCTACCTGGCAACAGCGCTTGAATCATTTGCACCTACCTGGCAACAGCGCTTGAATCGTTGCGCCTACCTGGCAACAGCGCTTGAATCGTTGCGCCTACCTGGCAACAGCGCTTGAATCGTTGCGCCTATCGCCAACAGCGCAATACCCTTTTTTTTTAAAGCAAGGCTTTTATCGTTAGGTTTTTTACAAAAATGTTCGGCAATTGACTAGGAATTCCTTGGTCGATCGACCGGTTGCCCTAGAGTATTATACAACAAATCCAATGCAGTGCCTATACAGGAACACATGGATTTGTACACTGCTCAAAAAAATAAAGGGAACACTAAAATAACACATCCTAGATCTGAATGAATGAAATATTCTTATTAAATACTTTTTTCTTTACATAGTTGAATGTGCTGACAACAAAATCACACAAAAATGATCAATGGAAATCAAATTTATCAACCCATGGAGGTCTGGATTTGGAGTCACACTCAAAATGAAAGTGGAAAACCACACTACAGAGTGATCCAACTTTGATGAAATGTCCTTAAAACAAGCCAAAATGAGGCTCAGTAGTGTGTGTGGCCTCCACGTGCCTGTATGACCTCCCTACAACGCCTGGGCATGCTCCTGATGAGGTGGCGGATGGTCTCCTGAGGCATCCGCCAACTCTTGGACAGTCTGTGGTGCAACGTGGCGTTGGTGGATGGAGCGAGACATGATGTCCCAGATGTGCTCAATTGAATTCAGGTCTGAGGAACGGGTGGGCCAGTCCATAGCATCAATGCCTTCCTCTTGCAGGAACTGCTGACACACTCCAGCCACATGAGGTCTAGCATTGTCTTGCATTAGGAGGAACCCAGGGCCAACCGCACCAGCATATGGTCTCACAAGGGGTCTGAGGATCTCATCTGTCAGCTTGTCTCCTGGTAGCGCCTCCATGCTCTGGACACTACGCTGACAGACACAGCAAACCTTCTTGCCACAGCTCGCATTGAGCTGCACTACCTGAGCCACTTGTGTGGGTTGTAGACTCCGTCTCATGCTACCACTAGAGTGAAAGCACCGCCAGCATTCAAAAGTGACCAAAACATCAGCCAGGAAGCATAGGAACTGAGAAGTGGTCTGTGGTCACCACTTGCAGAACCACTCCTTTATTGGGGGTGTCTTGCTAATTGCCTATAATTTCCACCTGTTGTCTATTCCATTTGCACAACAGCATGTGAAATTTATTGTCAATCAGTGTTGCTTCCTAAGTGGACAGTTTGATTTCACAGAAGTGTGATTGACTTGGAGTTACATTGTGTTGTTTAAGTGTTCCCTTTATTTTTTGGAGCAGTGTATTTGCAATCCACACTGAGTGTACAAAACATTAAGAACACCTGCTATTTCCATGCCAGACTGACCAGGTGGATCCAGGTGAAAGATATGATCCCTTATTGATGCCACTTGGTAAATCTACTTCAATCCCTGTAGATGAAGAGGAGGAGACGGGTGAAGAAGCCTTGAGACAATTGAGACATGGATTGTGTATGTGTGCCATTCAGAGTGTGACTGGGCAAGACAAAATATTGAAGTGCCTTTGAACAGGGATATGGTAGTAGTTGCCAGGCCACACCGGTTTAGTGTCAAGAACTGCAACCCTGCTGGGTTTTACACCCTCAACAGTTTCCCGTGTGTCAATACATGCTTGTGTTTCTAGCTCCAAAAGTGCAGTTATATCTAACAAATATTATCTAACAATTTCATAACAACACACACAAATGGAAGGAATGGAATTAAGAATACAGAAATATATGGACAAGCAATGTCAGCACAGCATAGACATAGGCAGGGTAGCCTAGTGGTTAGAGTGTTGGACTAGTAACCGGAAGGTTGCAAGATCAAACCCCTGGGCTGACAAGGTACAAATCTGTCATTCTCCCCCTGAACAGGCAGTAAACCCACTGTTCCTAGGCTGTCATTGAAAATAAGAATTTGTTCTTAACTGACTTGCCTAGTTAAATAAAGGTTAAGATTTTTTTTTTTTAAATACAGTAGATAGTATAGAATACAGTATATATATACATATGAGATAAGTAATCCCAGATTTGTAAACATTATTAAAGTGACATAATTAAAGTGGCCAGTGATTCCTAGTCTATATATTTAGGCAGCAGCCTCTAATGTGCTGACTATTTAACAGTCTGATGGCCTTGAAATAGAAGCTGTTTTTCAGTCTCTCGGTCCCAGCTTTGATGCACCTGTACTGACCTCGCCTTCTGGATGATAGCGGGGTGAACAGGCAGTGGCTCGGGTGCTTGTTGTCCTAGATGATATTGTTGGCCTTCCTGTGACATCGGGTGCTGTAGGTGTCCTGGAGGGCAGGTAGTTGTGCCCCCGCTGATATGTTGGGCAGACCGCACCACCCTCTGGAGAGCCCTTTGGTTGAGGGCTGTGCGGTTGCCGTACCGGGCACTGATACAGACAGGACAACAAATAATTGCTGCGCTAACTGCTCCCAAGTTATGAAGTCTTGAAATGGTCCCAAATATCACTGAAATAGTCGGAAAGGCCTCTGAAATAGTCACACATATCACTGAAATGGTCCCAAATATCACTGAAATAGTCGGAAAGGGCTCTGAAATAGTCACACATATCACTGAAATGGTCCCAAATATCACTGAAATAGTCGAAAAAGGGCTCTGAAATAGTCACACATATCACTGAAACGGTCCCAAATATCACTGAAATAGTCGGAAAGGCCTCTGAAATAGTCACACATGTCACTGAAATGGTCCTAAATATCACTGAAATAGTCGAAAAAGGGCTCTGAAATAGTCACACATATCACTGAAATGGTCCCAAATATCACTGAAATAGTCGAAAAAGGGCTCTGAAATAGTCACACATATCACTGAAATGGTCCCAAATATCACTGAAATAGTCGAAAAAGGGCTCTGAAATAGTCACACATATCACTGAAACGGTCCCAAATATCACTGAAATAATAGACCAAAAGACCAATGAAATATCCCTGAAAGACCTTCGGCCTCCGTTATTATTTTCAGTCGGTTAAGGCTCTCATCTCTGTCATCATCTTGTCTCTTTAATCCAACGTGATTTAGAAATCTCATTCAATGGTCGTACAGCACACAGGCATTATTAATACCATAATATGTCAAAAACACAGAGCCGGATTGGCATGTGATGGTGTCACATTGAGATTGAAAAAGCATCAATCGTTTCTAGACGATGTACAGTACAGTATGTTCCTCACCTCAAACACCAGTTAGACGTCACATGACCCTCTGTCATGACTATTTGATAGAATAGAGGTTTGAATTTCACACGTTCAGTAAATATTGATTTATATAGACAGTCAAATTGTTGTGCTTTCTCGAAAGCGGCCAAAAAATAATGGTGTTCAGTATCTGAGTTGTTCTGGCAGCTCGTTGCCAGACATCATTAACAGGTAGATCATCCTGAGCTCCCCATCTCTCACTCCAATGGCCTTTGCAACATATATATTTAAATTCACCTGGCGTTGTGTTTGTGCTTATGCGCGCACACTCTCGTGTGTGTGTGTGTGTGTGTGTGTGTGTGTGTGTGTGTGTGTGTGTGTGTGTGTGTGTGTGTGTGTGTGTGTGTGTGTGTGTGTGTGTGTGTGTGTGTGTGCAATAAGTCAGGACTGAGCACCTCTTCTCAGAGAGGGTAACAGAAACAGATGCTCAGAATGGCAGACCACACAACTTAGAGACCATACAATTTAGAGACTGCTCAATTTAGAGACCACACAACTTAGAGACCAATCAACTTAGAGACCACTCAATTTAGAGACTGCTCAATTTAGAGACCACACAACTTAGAGACCACTCAATTTAGAGTCTACTCAATTTAGAGACCACACCATTTAGAGACCACACAATTTAGAGACCACACAATTTAGAGACCACACAATTTAGAGACCTCTCAATTTAGAGTCTACTCAATTTAGAGACCACACAATTTAGAGTCTACTCAATTTAGAGACCACACAATTTAGAGACCACACAATTTAGAGACCTCACAATTTAGAGAGAACACAATTTAGTGACTGCTCAATTTAGAATCTACTCAATTTAGAGACCTCTTAGCAAGGACAGCCTGGTTCAGACTGGAGTAGACCAGCTTCTTAGTGAGGACAGTCTGGGTCAGACTGGAGTAGACCAGCTTCTTAGTGAGGACAGTCTGGTTCAGGGTGGAGTAGACCAGCTTCTTAGCGAGGACAGCCGGGTTCAGACTGGAGTAGACCAGCTTCTTATAGCGAGGACAGCCTGGTTCAGACTGGAGTAAACCAGCTTCTTAGTGAGGACAGCCGGGTTCAGACTGGAGTAAACCAGCTTCTTAGTGAGGACAGCCTGGTTCAGACTGGAGTAGACCAGCTTCTTAGTGAGGACAGTCTGGTTCAGACTGGAGTAAACCAGCTTCTTAGTGAGGACAGCTGGGTTCAGACTGGAGTAAACCAGCTTCTTAGTGAGGACAGCCGGGTTCAGACTGGAGTAAATCAGCTTCTTAGTGAGGACAGCCGGGTTCAGACTGGAGTAAACCAGCTTCTTAGTGAGGACAGCCGTGTTCAGACTGGAGTAAACCAGCTTCTTAGTGAGGACAGCCGGCTTCAGACTGGAGTAGACCAGCTTCTTAGTGAGGACAGTCTGGTTCAGACTGGAGTAGACCAGCTTCTTAGTGAGGACAGTCTGGTTCAGACTGGAGTAGACCAGCTTCTTAGTGAGGACAGTCTGATTCAGACTGGAGTAGACCAGCTTCTTAGTGAGGACATTCTGGTTCAGACTGGAGTAGACCAGCTTTTTAGCGAGGACAGCCGGTTTCAGACTAGAGTAGACCAGCTTCTTAGTGAGGACATTCTGGTTCAGACTGGAGTAGACCAGCTTCTTAGTGAGGACAGTCTGATTCAGACTGGAGTAGACCAGCTTCTTAGTGAGGACATTCTGGTTCAGACTGGAGTAGACCAGCTTCTTAGCGAGGACAGTCTGGTTCAGACTGGAGTAAACCAGCTTCTTAGTGAGGACATTCTGGTTCAGACTGGAGTAGACCAGCTTCTTAGCGAGGACAGTCTGGTTCAGACTGGAGTAGACTGATGTCCCCATCACAGCAGATCAATCTATGGCCACAGTACAGCACAGTACAGTAGAGATAAACATGCAATGGAGTTTATTAGGCATGACGGCGGAGGTGGTGCTATGGGGAAACGTCTCGATGTGGTTTCAACTCAGTGGACGGGAAGATTGTGGGTCGTAACTTATAGCGTTTTTATCTTTGACAACAGAGAGGTCCCTTTAGTGTCAGTTTTCTGTTCTCATTATGCTGTTAGGGGGACCTGATTCATACCACATATCAAACATATCTAGTCTGTTTAGATCTTATGTCTACTAGTTTAGCAAGCTCTATATCAATTTCAAAAACTTCACCTTCATGCAATATTATGAACAATTTGGCAACGTCGCCAATAAATGGACCTACCTGAGCATGGTGAAGAATATCTTTACCCGGTAGGCCGTCATTGTAAATAAGAATTTGTTCTTAACTGACTTGCCTAGTTAAATAAAGGTTAAATAAAAGTAAATAAACCTGAGCATGTTGATCAATAGTTATAGCTGAGGGTGGTGATCAATAGTTATAGCTGAGGGTGGTGATCAATAGTTATAACTGAGGGTGGTGATCAATATATATATAGCTGAGGGTGGTGATCAGTAGTTATAGATGAGGGTGGTGTTCAATAATTATAGCTGAGGGTGGTGATCAATAGTTTTAACTAAGGGTGGTGATCAGTAGTTATAACTGAGGGTGGTGATCAATAGTTATAGCTGAGGGTGGTGATCAATAGTTATAGCTGAGGGTGGTGATCAATAGTTATAGCTGAGGGTGGTGATCAATAGTTATAACTGAGGGTAGTGATCAATAGTTATAGCTGAGGGTGGTGATCAATAGTTATAGCTGAGGGTGGTGATCAATAGCTATAGCTGAGAGTGGTGATCAATATCTATAGCTGAGAGTGGTGATCAATAGCTATAGCTGAGAGTGGTGATCAATAGTTATAGCTGAGGGTGGTGATCAATAGTTATAGATCACTAAAAGATGCCAGGATTATCTGGTGTCTATCTGGACTGAAGGGGCTAATCGTCCTTGGCCCTGAAAGTAGGACGTGGAAATATGACGACAAACGGGAGAATTCGATATTTAAAATGGCCGACGATGATTGTAATGACACTGCGATGAAATATACCATTTCATCTGCCTCCATTACTCTGGAATTAATGAATGATGAAGCAGTGTCCTTCACATTTACACTCTTCTTGTGTCACAAATGGCACCCTATCTCTTACGTAGCGCACCACTTTTGACCAGAGGACATAGAGCTCTGGTCAAAAGTAGTGCACTAAGTAGGGAATAGGGTGCCCTTTGGAACACAGGTGGTGTCTCTCTCCTCTGCCCATTCATTCCCAGATATGTTGATCTCGTGACATTTATTTAAGTTTGGTCTAATGTATTAATTCCAAGATAATTATTCCAATATCCTTTTGTCACTGTTGATATACCTCAGTGTCAGCAGGCAGGGATTGGCCGGGCGCTAAAAGAAACAGATATTTGACATTGGCAGACAGGAAATTGGCACCGAGAGAAATGGCTCACCTTGAAGACGGCCATATGTGGAGAAGATGTAGCGGGAAGAGATTCAGACGCCAGACAAATTGTTCTGCGGCTCGTTGTCTCAGTACTGTATGCAGTGATCCTGTTCAGTGATCCTGTTCAGTACTGTACGCAGTGATCCTGTTCAGTACTGTATGCAGTGATCCTGTTCAGTACTGTATTCAGTGATCCTGTTCAGTACTGTATGCAGTGATCCTGTTCAGTGATCCTATTCAGTATTGTATGCAGTGATCCTGTTCAGTGATCCTGTTCAGTACTGTATGCAGTGATCCTGTTCAGTACTGTATGCAGTGATCCTGTTCAGTACTGTATGCAGTGATCCTGTTCAGTGATCCTGTTCAGTACTGTATGCAGAGATCCTGTTCAGTGATCCTGTTCAGTACTGTACGCAGTGATCCTGTTCAGTGATCCTGTTCAGTACTGTATGCAGTGATCCTGTTCAGTGATCCTGTTCAGTGATCCTGTTCAGTACTGTATACAGTGATCCTGTTCAGTACTGTATGCAGTGATCCTGTTCAGTGATCCTATTCAGTATTGTATGCAGTGATCCTGTTCAGTACTGTATGCAGTGATCCTGTTCAGTGATCCTGTTCAGTACTGTATGCAGTGATCCTGTTCAGTGATCCTGTTCAGTACTGTATACAGTGATCCTGTTCAGTGATCCTGTTCAGTATTGTATGCAGTGATCCTGTTCAGTACTGTATACAGTGATCCTGTTCAGTGATCCTGTTCAGTGATCCTGTTCAGTACTGTATACAGTGATCCTGTTCAGTGATCCTGTTCAGTGATCCTGTTCAGTGATCCTGTTCAGTGATCCTGTTCAGTACTGTATACAGTGATCCTGTTCAGTACTGTATGCAGTGATCCTGTTCAGTGATCCTATTCAGTATTGTATGCAGTGATCCTGTTCAGTACTGTATGCAGTGATCCTGTTCAGTGATCCTGTTCAGTACTGTATGCAGTGATCCTGTTCAGTGATCCTGTTCAGTGATCCTGTTCAGTACTGTATACAGTGATCCTGTTCAGTACTGTATGCAGTGATCCTGTTCTGTGATCCTATTCAGTATTGTATGCAGTGATCCTGTTCAGTGATCCTGTTCAGTTATCCTGTTCAGTGATCCTGTTCAGTACTGTATGCAGTGATCCTGTTCAGTGATCCTGTTCAGTATTGTATGCAGTGATCCTGTTCAGTGATCCTGTTCAGTACTGTATGCAGTGATCCTGTTCAGTACTGTATGCAGTGATCCTGTTCAGTGATCCTGTTCAGTATTGTATACAGTGATCCTGTTCAGTGATCCTGTTCAGTATTGTATACAGTGATCCTGTTCAGTGATCCTGTTCAGTATTGTATTCAGTGATCCTGTTCAGTGATCCTGTTCAGTACTGTATACAGTGATCCTGTTCAGTGATCCTGTTCAGTACTGTACGCAGTGATCCTGTTCAGTACTGTATGCAGTGATCCTGTTCAGTACTGTATTCAGTGATCCTGTTCAGTATTGTATACAGTGATCCTGTTCAGTGATCCTGTTCAGTACTGTATACAGTGATCCTGTTCAGTGATCCTGTTCAGTATTGTATGCAGTGATCCTGTTCAGTGATCCTGTTCAGTACTGTATACAGTGATCCTGTTCAGTGATCCTGTTCAGTATTGTATGCAGTGATCCTGTTCAGTGATCCTGTTCAGTTATCCTGTTCAGTACTGTATGCAGTGATCCTGTTCAGTGATCCTGTTCAGCATTGTATGCAGTGATCCTGTTCAGTGATCCTGTTCAGTACTGTATGCAGTGATCCTGTTCAGTGATCCTGTTCAGTATTGTATGCAGAGATCCTGTTCAGTTATCCTGTTCAGTTATCCTGTTCAGTGATCCTGTTCAGTGATCCTGTTCAGTGATCCTGTTCAGTGATCCTGTTCAGTATTGTATGCAGTGATCCTGTTCAGTGATCCTGTTCAGTTATCCTGTTCAGTGATCCTGTTCAGTACTGTATGCAGTGATCCTGTTCAGTGATCCTGTTCAGTATTGTATGCAGTGATCCTGTTCAGTGATCCTGTTCAGTACTGTATGCAGTGATCCTGTTCAGTACTGTATGCAGTGATCCTGTTCAGTGATCCTGTTCAGTATTGTATACAGTGATCCTGTTCAGTGATCCTGTTCAGTATTGTATACAGTGATCCTGTTCAGTGATCCTGTTCAGTATTGTATTCAGTGATCCTGTTCAGTGATCCTGTTCAGTACTGTATACAGTGATCCTGTTCAGTGATCCTGTTCAGTACTGTACGCAGTGATCCTGTTCAGTACTGTATGCAGTGATCCTGTTCAGTACTGTATTCAGTGATCCTGTTCAGTATTGTATACAGTGATCCTGTTCAGTGATCCTGTTCAGTACTGTATACAGTGATCCTGTTCAGTGATCCTGTTCAGTATTGTATGCAGTGATCCTGTTCAGTGATCCTGTTCAGTACTGTATACAGTGATCCTGTTCAGTGATCCTGTTCAGTATTGTATGCAGTGATCCTGTTCAGTGATCCTGTTCAGTTATCCTGTTCAGTACTGTATGCAGTGATCCTGTTCAGTGATCCTGTTCAGCATTGTATGCAGTGATCCTGTTCAGTGATCCTGTTCAGTACTGTATGCAGTGATCCTGTTCAGTGATCCTGTTCAGTATTGTATGCAGAGATCCTGTTCAGTTATCCTGTTCAGTTATCCTGTTCAGTGATCCTGTTCAGTGATCCTGTTCAGTGATCCTGTTCAGTACTGTATACAGTGATCCTGTTCAGTAC
>NC_092152.1:5904026-5926526 GCF_045791955.1 Oncorhynchus clarkii lewisi | reverse complement strand
ATTTCCTTGAATAATGATTGAAATTTCACTTTGCGAGAATGTGCGTGCCACAATAAACTCTGCTTCCACTGGTTCCGTTTTGGTCAGATCCAAAAGGTCGTTAGGTGCTAGTGACTGGGGCACTGCCCAAACATTTTGGGATATCCGTGCTGATCACAGCTTAGCCAACTAGCTATAATTATTCAGCATGCTACTACCAAAACGTAACGAAGCTACTAGCTACTAGCTAGCCTATTATTATTATTTCTCTGTGAGAGAAAAAAAAAGAAAAAACGCCCTGGGAACCAATGAGCTTCCTAAACAAGAAAATGAAGGCGGTACCTTATGACATTACATGGCTAAGTGTCCAATCAGAATGCATTTTTTTTATTTGAACTGCTAAATATTACATTGTTACATCCCCCTTCCCTCACCCTTCCTCAGGTCTTAAGCGCAGCCCGGCAGCGCTTTCATTGGCAAAACAAGGCAGGGTAATTCATATACCATTCGCTGTGTTTATGGGGTAACAAAACCTGAGGGGCACAAATTCTATCTGAGGGGGGGGGGTCCATGCCTGACTTGGCCACCCTGTAGAGCCAGCCCTGAAGGAAACCATCTGCCTTGTATAAATACTATTAAAACAAATGATGTAGTAATTGCTAACCAGGGCGTCAATTAGTTAACACAATTTAAAGTTTATTAGGAAGTTAAATCATTATGTTAGACACTCACTGGAAAACTTTGGTAGGTAGATCGCTTCCAACTGAAATGTATTGTCCTCCTGACTGGTCGTCAACGGTTACTGGTCTTAGAACTCATGTGTTCACCAGAAAAAAAACTTCTGGTGAACTGTTTTGCCACTGGTGGTAATAAATATTATTGTTGTCAAAGGTTTGCCACAAACTCACCACCAGTGACAAACATCTGCAAACTTTTTTCAACATTTTGTGGCTATTTTGCAGAACATTTTCTCAAAAAACTTGTGGGAAGTTTGCCACAACTAATTCTATTGTGTAAGGGTCTTTAAAGTGCATGAGTGTCGTACACAATTTTTCAAAATATTTCCTGGGATTTAACCTCCATCAATTGGTATTATAGAAGTCATATTGGATATGAGGCTAAATCCAGTGTAGCTCAAAAAGATAATCTATGATGGCCTCCTTGTCACGACTTCCACCAAAGTCGTTTCCTCTCCTTGTTCGGGTGGTGTTCGGCAGTCGGCGTCACCGGTCTTCTAGCCATCGTCGATCCACTTTTACATTTTCCATTTGTTTTGTCTTGTTTTCCTACACACCTGGTTTCCATTTCCCTCATTAAGTGTTGTGTATTTAACCCTCTGCCCCCCCCCCCCCCCCCCATGTCCTTGTGTGGAATTGTTTGTTTGTGCTTGTGCACTGTGTATCTGGTGAAATATGTAACTTTCACACATTAACAAGTCCAATACAGAACATGAAAGATGAACATCTTGTTAATCTACCCATCGTGTCTGATTTCAAAAACTCTTTACAGCAAAAAGTGCAAAAAAAATTCTGTTATATTTTTTAAATAATGCTTTGTTTGTGTACGTAGGGCAGACAACTGACCGCCTAAATCGCAAATGTTCGCAATATCAGAGCTAGCATCAGCCTCCTCAATGTAAACAGACTCTGAGATTAGTTTTACCTTCCTCAATGTAAACAGACTCTGAGATTAGCTTCAGCCTCCCCAATGTTAACAGACTCTGAGATTAGCTTCAGCCTCTCCAATGTTAACAGACTCTGAGATTAGCTTCAGCCTCCCCAATGTTAACAGACTCTGAGATTAGCATCAGCCTCCCCAATGTTAACAGACTCTGAGATTAGCATCAGCCTCCCCAATGTTAACAGACTCTGAGATTAGCTTCACCTTCCTCAATGTTAACAGACTCTGAGATTAGCTTCACCTTCCTCAATGTAAACAGACTCTGAGATTAGCTTCACCTTCCTCAATGTAAACAGACTCTGAGATTAGCTTCACCTTCCTCAATGTAAACAGACTCTGAGATTAGCTTCACCTTCCTCAATGTAAACAGACTCTGAGATTAGCTTCACCTTCCTCAATGTAAACAGACTCTGAGATTAGCTTCACCTTCCTCAATGAAAACAGACTCTGAGATTAGTTTTACCTTCCTCAATGAAAACAGACTCTGAGATTAGTTTTACCTTCCTCAATGAAAACAGACTCTGAGATTAGTTTTACCTTCCTCAATGAAAACAGACTCTGAGATTAGTTTTACCTTCCTCAATGTAAACAGACTCTGAGATTAGCTTCACCTTCCTCAATGTAAACAGACTCTGAGATTAGCTTCACCTTCCTCAATGTAAACAGACTCTGAGATTAGCTTCACCTTCCTCAATGTAAACAGACTCTGAGATTAGCTTCACCTTCCTCAATGAAAACAGACTCTGAGATTAGTTTTACCTTCCTCAATGTAAACAGACTCTGAGATTAGCTTCACCTTCCTCAATGTAAACAGACTCTGAGATTAGCTTCACCTTCCTCAATGTAAACAGACTCTGAGATTAGCTTCACCTTCCTCAATGTTAACAGACTCTGAGATTAGCTTCACCTTCCTCAATGTAAACAGACTCTGAGATTAGCTTCACCTTCCTCAATGTTAACAGACTCTGAGATTAGCTTCACCTTCCTCAATGTTAACAGACTCTGAGATTAGCTTCACCTTCCTCAATGTAAACAGACTCTGAGATTAGCTTCACCTTCCTCAATGTAAACAGACTCTGAGATTAGCTTCACCTTCCTCAATGTAAACAGACTCTGAGATTAGCTTCACCTTCCTCAATGAAAACAGACTCTGAGATTAGTTTTACCTTCCTCAATGAAAACAGACTCTGAGATTAGTTTTACCTTCCTCAATGTAAACAGACTCTGAGATTAGCTTCACCTTCCTCAATGTAAACAGACTCTGAGATTAGCTTCACCTTCCTCAATGTAAACAGACTCTGAGATTAGCTTCAACTTCCTCAATGTAAACAGACTCTGAGATTAGCTTCACCTTCCTCAATGTAAACAGACTCTGAGATTAGCTTCACCTTCCTCAATGTAAACAGACTCTGAGATTAGCTTCACCTTCCTCAATGTTAACAGACTCTGAGATTAGCTTCACCTTCCTCAATGTAAACAGACTCTGAGATTAGCTTCACCTTCCTCAATGTAAACAGACTCTGAGATTAGCTTCACCTTCCTCAATGTAAACAGACTCTGAGATTAGCTTCACCTTCCTCAATGTAAACAGACTCTGAGATTAGCTTCACCTTCCTCAATGTAAACAGACTCTGAGATTAGCTTCACCTTCCTCAATGTAAACAGACTCTGAGATTAGCTTCACCTTCCTCAATGTTAACAGACTCTGAGATTAGCTTCAGCCTCCTCAATGTTAACAGACTCTGAGATTAGCTTCAGCCTCCTCAATGTTAACAGACTCTGAGATTAGCTTCAGCCTCTCCAATGTTAACAGACTCTGAGATTAGTTTTACCTTCCTCAATGAAAACAGACTCTGAGATTAGCTTCACCTTCCTCAATGAAAACAGACTCTGAGATTAGCTTCACCTTCCTCAATGAAAACAGACTCTGAGATTAGCTTCACCTTCCTCAATGTAAACAGACTCTGAGATTAGCTTCACCTTCCTCAATGAAAACAGACTCTGAGATTAGCTTCACCTTCCTCAATGTAAACAGACTCTGAGATTAGCTTCACCTTCCTCAATGTTAACAGACTCTGAGATTAGCTTCAGCCTCCTCAATGTTAACAGACTCTGAGATTAGCTTCAGCCTCCTCAATGTTAACAGACTCTGAGATTAGCTTCAGCCTCTCCAATGTTAACAGACTCTGAGATTAGCTTCAGCCTCCCCAATGTTAACAGACTCTGAGATTAGCTTCAGCCTCTCCAATGTTAACAGACTCTGAGATTAGCTTCAGCCTCTCCAATGTTAACAGACTCTGAGATTAGCTTCAGCCTCCTCAATGTAAACAGACTCTGAGATTAGCTTCAGCCTCTCCAATGTTAACAGACTCTGAGATTAGCTTCAGCCTCCCCAATGTTAACAGACTCTGAGATTAGCTTCAGCCTCTCCAATGTTAACAGACTCTGAGATTAGCTTCAGCCTCTCCAATGTTAACAGACTCTGAGATTAGCTTCAGCCTCCTCAATGTAAACAGACTCTGAGATTAGCTTCAGCCTCCTCAATGTAAACAGACTCTGAGATTAGCTTCACCTTCCTCAATGTTAACAGACTCTGAGATTAGCTTCAGCCTCCTCAATGTAAACAGACTCTGAGATTAGCTTCACCTTCCTCAATGTAAACAGACTCTGAGATTAGCTTCACCTTCCTCAATGTAAACAGACTCTGAGATTAGCTTCACCTTCCTCAATGTAAACAGACTCTGAGATTAGCTTCACCTTCCTCAATGTAAACAGACTCTGAGATTAGCTTCAGCCTCCTCAATGTAAACAGACTCTGAGATTAGCTTCACCTTCCTCAATGTAAACAGACTCTGAGATTAGCTTCAGCCTCCCCAATGTAAACAGACTCTTCACACCAACATTACCCAGCTGCTGTACTCCAGTTGTTGCTATGGTTATACTGTAGGTTATACTGTAGGTTATACTGTAGGCTATACTGTAGGTTATACTGTAGGTTATACTGTAGGTTATACTGTAGGCTATACTGTAGGTTATACTGCAGGTTATACTGTAGGCTATACTGTAGGTTATACTGTAGGTTATACTGTATGTTATACTGTAGGTTATGCTGTAGGTTATACTGTAGGCTATACTGTAGGTTATACTGTAGGCTATACTGTAGGTTATACTGTAGGTTATACTGTAGGCTGGAAGAGGACAGGATTAAGCTATACTGTAAATTATACTGTAGGTTATACTGTAGGCTGGAAGAGGACAGGATTAAGCTATACTGTAAATTATACTGTAGGTTATACTGTAGGTTATACTGTTGGCTATACTGTAGGCTATACTGTAGGCTATACTGTAGGCTGGAAGAGGACAGGATTAAGCTATACTGTAAATTATACTGTAGGTTATACTGTAGGTTATACTGTAGGCTATACTGTAGGTTATACTGTAGGTTATACTGTAGGCTGGAAGAGGACTGGATTAAGCTATACTGTAGGTTATACTGTAGGTTGGAAGACGACAGGATCACAGTGTGAGAGGGTTTTGTGTCCGGACACTCCTGCAGACGTCTTTGTTACAGCATCAGTGCTGTGACTCTAAAGGCTGGGATGGACACACACACACACACACACACACACACACACACACACACACAGACATACACACGCACACAGACACATACACACAGACACAAACAGACACGTACACACACACACACACGTACACGCACACACACACATGCACACACACATGCACGCACGCTCCCACACACACACACACACAGGCTGAGATGACCACCCACCCACACACACACACACGCACACAGACATACATACGCACACAGACACATACACACAGACACAAACAGACACGTACACACACACACACACACATGCTGAGATGAGCACCCACACACACACACACACACACGCACACACACAGACATACACACGCACACAGACACACACACACACTCACACAAACAGGCTGAGATAGCCACTGTGTTCTGGCTGATAGATTGCAGGAGACACTGGGAGCGTGGGGGGACATTTCAGCAGCTGTTTTCTCTATACAGCTGCTTCGTCCACAGACAGGGCACTTCGCATCACACTCAACTAGTGTGTGTTTGTGGGGACGAGTTGGGATGGGGTGGTTTGTGCTTGTGTGTGTGTGTGTGTGTGTGTGTGCGTGTGTTAAAAGATGTTTATGTGCCTAACCCACATAAAGGGAATCAAAACAGACACTCAAGGGCACCTCTAGACTAGACATTAGTTTCTATGTACAGTGTCAGTCAAAAGTTTGCATACATCTACTCATTCAAGGGTTCTAGAACACCTACTCATTCAAGGGTTCTAGAACACCTACTCATTCAAGGGTTCTAGAACACCTACTCATTCAAGGGTTCTAGAACACCTACTCATTTCAGGGTTCTAGAACACCTACTCATTCAAGGGTTTTTCTTTGTTTTTACTATTTTCTACATGGTAGAATAACAGTGAAGACATCAAAACTATGAAATAACACATATGGAATCATGTAGTAACTAAAAAAAGTGTTAAACAAATATATTTTAGATTCTTCAAAGTAGCCACCCTTTGCCTTGATGACAGATTTGCACACTCTTGGTATTCTCTCAACCAGCTTCATGAGGTAGTCACCTGGAATACATTTCAATTAACAGGTGTGCCTTGTTAAAAGTGAATTTGTGGAATTTATTTTCTCCTTAAAGCGAAAGTAAAGGAAAGGAGAGGAGAGGAGAGGAGAGGAGAGGAGAGGAGAGGGTGAAACCCACTGTCCTCTGAGCTAGTGTCACAGGGAAGTGGAAGTTGAAGCTGACGCGGGCTTGACACTCAGACCATGTGACAGGGAAGACCCAGGGTGGGCGGCCCCCTTCAATATTAACTCTCATTTGGAGTGCAGCTGTGTCTGTAGTGTGTATGTGTACACTATGAAACATTGAACAAAGCAGCTGCCATGGATCCAGTACCATTGCACCACAGCTTTCAATGTCTATTAATGCTACTCCCCAGTCACAGCCCACACACACACACACACGCGCGCACACACACGCAGGGCCGTGGTGGCTCACCACCCATACTACTCATCGGCACCAGCGTCAGAAGGTCTGTGGGGGTCGATGTTGGAGACATGTTGGTGTCTTAGGGATATTCTGAAGGCTTCTCTTTTCATGACCGATCCATCAAAGTGTGTAGCGTACATTTAGGGCCAACGAGACAACGAGACGAGAGAGAGAGAGAGAGATCACAACGGACAATGATGTGGCCGTGTGAGAGGAGAAAGTGAACTGACGGAGACCATATTTATTGGAAAGATGCAGAAAGATAACCCTGGTGATGACATTAACCCTGCTGCTTTGTAGATGTACCTATTATACCACTCCAAGAAACCCCCCCAAAACATGTATTATTTCGAAACATGGCCATTTCTCAGGCAAGAATTTTGCCAGAACTGTCTGCGACTGGTCTAAGTTGGGAGAGGAAAACAACTGAAAATGAGTTGTTATTGGCATCTACTGCATCTTGCCATCTTGATGTAATGTATCACTAGCCACTTTAAACAATGGCACTTTATATAATGTTTACATACCCTACATTACTCATTTCATATGTATATAGTGTACTCTATACCATCTACTGCGTCTTGCCTATACCGTTCGGCCATCGCTCATTCATATATTTTTTATGTACATATTCTTATTCATTCCTTTATACTTGTGTGTACAAGGTAGTAGTTGTGGAATTGTTAGGTTAGATTACTCGATGGTTAGATTACTGCACGGTCGGAACTAGAAGCACAAGAATTTCGCTCATTAACATCTGCTAACCATGTGTATGTGACTAATACAATTTGATTTGATTTGATTTGAGCTTTGGAACACTTTGTTTTTGTAGACCAAAACTCCACTTTCTGGCACCTACTTCTATATCCTGTACAAAGGCACTGAAATCCCAAGTGGCGCTGCGGTCTAAGGCACTGCATCTCAGTACCAAGAGGTGTTACTACGGTCCCTGGTTCAAATCCAGGCTGTATCACATCCGGCCGTCATTGGGAGTTCCATAGGGCGGCGCACAAATGGCCCAGCGTCGTCCGGGTTTGGCCGGGGTAGGCCGTCATTAAGAATTTGTTCTGAACTGACTTGCCTCGCTAAAATGAAGGTTACGTTTAAAAAAATGAATGTATATTTTGTCTTGCCCATTCACCCTCTGAATGGCGCAGACATGTTGCATGGATTGCATTGTCTCAAGGCTTAAAAATCCTTCTTTAACCTGTCTCCTCCCCCTTCATCTACACTGATTGAAGTGGATTTA
The DNA here is from genome assembly GCF_045791955.1 of Oncorhynchus clarkii lewisi. Taxonomy (NCBI): domain Eukaryota; kingdom Metazoa; phylum Chordata; class Actinopteri; order Salmoniformes; family Salmonidae; genus Oncorhynchus; species Oncorhynchus clarkii. The sequence goes on along the minus strand of NC_092152.1, from coordinate 5,918,547 downwards.
ACAAGTGACATCAATAAGGGATCATCGCTTTCACCTTTATTCACCTGGTCAGCTTATGTCATGGAGAGAGCAGGTGTTCTTAATGTTTTGTACACTCAGTGTATATAAAGTACAAGAAAGTCACATTCTTGAGCGCATTTAGTCTGTTGCAAAAACAAGGGGTTAAATAAGTGTCCGAAACGTACACGTTTCCTGAGCTGTCTTAGATCTCCTATATATAGGACAGACACTTTAAAACCTTATTCCTTAAGATGTTATTTTTTTCTGTACATTTTTTTTACATTTATAAATGTGTCATTCAATGCTTTTCTGATGTGATGGTAGTAAAGGCCAAATTCAATATTTTTTTCAAATAATTTTAAAATATTTTTTGTATATTATATATATATATATATTCTAAAATCAAAACGTTAAATGATTCATGGCATGAACATTTTAGAACAAATTTCATATGTTAGCTCAGTGACAATTTACATTCCTCCATAAAACACGAAGAGATTGTGTAATGTTAAGAAATACGATAAAGCAAAACTTAGCGAAATTCCCCACCCCTTAATAAATGGAAACTCTAAGCCAAATGACCCCTCACCTTACGGAGTTCTAAACACCTGAATCAGGGATCTGTTCTAACGACCAGCGCTGAAACAAAATATGTGAAATTGGGAAAACGGTCTGTTTTTACATACGCTAACGATACCATCCTAAGTGAGGTCCACAAGAGAATGAATTGTATCTTTCGTCCTTCCGCCCTCCGTATCTCTCTGTAGCCGTATCTCTCTGTAGCCGTATCTTTCTGTAGCCGTATCTCTCTGTAGCCGTATCTCTCTGTAGCCGTATCTCTCTGTAGCCGTATCTCTCTGTAGCCGTATCGCTCTGTAGCCGTATCTCTCTGAAGGCTACAGCGAATCTCCTTTCATTTTACGTCTTGCCCGGTTACCAAGACGATGACAAGCTGTACTTTTTTTTTAAATTAAGAAGAAAAAAAAAAAAATCCTGAGGCGTGTACAACTAAAACCCTACCTCCCCTCTGAGACCAGGCTAATGTATCTGAGCCTGAGTAGAGCGAGTAGCAATAAAACAGTTGTCTGTGATTTCTAGTGGCAGGCAGAGAGCACCTGCACAGTGCTGCTGTGTTCCTGAGAGCAGGTCTCCTGTGTCGTCGGACCCCTGGAGTAACACTGCTGTGGTACAATCTCCTAGACACACACACACACACACACAAACACACACACACACACACACACACACACACACACACACCGCTCAGTGTCAATGACGGATTGAAAGGCTAATAGCCCTGAATAATTAAACTGAGGCAGGAGTCAGTCGAGTATAATAACAGGATGTGTGTGTGTGTGTGTGTGTGTGTGTGTGTGTGTGTGTGTGTGTGTGTGTGTGTGTGTGTGTGTGTGTGTGTGTGTGTGTGTGTGTGTGTGTGTCTGTCTGTCGTATAACGGCAGGGGGGGTTGTGTTGTAATGCTGCATTGGTTTCAACAGAACAATTATCAACATGGGCTATTACACTTTGTAATATCAGCCTGTGTTATGTAGAACAAACTAATTGAATTGAATAGGGAATCAAGTCAGCTCTATTTGTGACATTTCTACCTGCTATGTCTACCTACTAAACGTGGAGCAGGTGTTATTGGATGAAGAACAAACCATTCATTGCGAGGGGGGGGGTTCAAAATGTCCCCTCTATATATATTGAGCTCAACCAGGAAACAATGAAAGGCAGTCATTTGCATCTATCATTTACAATCATATGCCGGTCCATTAGCAATTAGCCTCTCCCTTCACTTCCTTCCTTCAAATTAGCAATTAGGCTCTCCCTTCACTTCCTTCCTTCAAGTTAGCAATTAGCCTCTCCCTTCACTTCCTTCCTTTCAAATGAGCAATTAGCATCTCCCTTCACTTCCTTCCTTTCAAAATGAGCAATTAGCATCTTCCTTCACTTCCTTCAAATGAGCAATTAGCATCACCTTGGCATGAAGAGATGACTGAAAGGTTAACCCGATTCAGACATATCCATGTACCGTACCATGAATTAGATTTGTCACCTGTTAAGGTATGGTTTGTACATTTGAAAATGTGTAAATGCATGAGCAGGTTTAAGGAAAAGAGACGATGCTAAGTCGGTTAGCATCGATTGAGGTTTTTGTGGATTTATATGATTCATATGAATGCTTCCACTCAGTGTTTGAGATCAATTGTTTATTTTATTTTAAACTGCAAAACCCTTTACGCACCACTGCACTTTGTATACCAGGGTTGGCTGGCCTTCTCTAGTCACGCGTAGGCTCAGGCATTGGTATACTTTTATTTACAAAGCCATTTTGGGTTTACTAACCTTTTTATTTGGGCATTTTTATTGTTCAGAAATGTGGTGGGTCGTCTCTTCGTTCGCTGGGCTTTATCCTGCTAACTGTTCCAAATGTCCGAACTGAATTTGGTAAAAGGGTTTTTATGTCCTCTGCGCCATCGTCTTGGAATGCCTTACAAAATACTTTTAAACTGGAAGAACTTGTCCCGATTGGTGTTTTTAAATCACTGATGAAGGATCTTGAGACTGATTCCCTGACCTGTCAATGTTTTTAATTAGCTGTTTTTGATTTTGTTTTACTCTTGTGAGTTCTATGGTTTTTACTAGATTACTTGTAGTTTTTCATGTTGTCTGTCTGTCATTTTTTTGTAATGACTTGGCGCTGCCTATCTTCGCCAGGACGTTCTTGAAAAAGAGATTTTAAATCTCAATGAGCCCTTCCTGGTTAAATAAAGGCTAAATAAATATACATTGTAAAAACAAGTTGATAAAGATTCCAGATGTTTTGTCAGTATATTTTGCAAATGGACACTATGCTTGTAACAACACAAATTTAAGATAACAAAGGAAAAAAAAATGCTGATTTTTCAAAGTCGCACAAACAGTCTCTTTGGATGTACTTGAAATCAGCAGCAAAGGGAATCAAATCAAAGTGTACTGGTCGCATGCACAGTTCATGCACAGTTCATACACAGTTCATACACAGTTCATGCACAGTTCATGCACAGTTCATGCACAGTTCATGCACAGTTCATGCACAGTTCATACACAGTTCATAGACAGTTCATGCACAGTTCATGCACAGTTCATGCACAGTTTATGCACAGTTCATGCACAGTTCATACACAGTTCATAGACAGTTCATAGACAGTTCATACACAGTTCACACACAGTTCATACACAGTTCATACACAGTTCATACACAGTTCATACACAGTTTATGCACAGTTCATGCACAGTTCATACACAGTTCATAGACAGTTCATAGACAGTTCATACACAGTTCACACACAGTTCATACACAGTTCATACACAGTTCATACACAGTTCATACACAGTTTATGCACAGTTTATGCACAGATCATGCACAGTTCATACACAGTTTATGCACAGTTCATACACAGTTTATACACAGTTCATATACAGTTCAAACACAGTTCATACACAGTTCATACACAGTTTATGCACAGTTCATACACAGTTCATACACAGTTCATACACAGTTCATACACAGTTCATGCACAGTTCATGCACAGTTCATACACAGTTCATTCACAGTTCATGCACAGTTCATACACAGTTCAGACACAGTTCATACACAGTTCATACACAGTTCATACACAGTTCATACACAGTTTATACACAGTTTATACACAGTTTATACACAGTTCATACACAGTTCATATACAGTTCATACACAGTTCATACACAGTTCATACACAGTTCATACACAGTTCACACACAGTTCATACACAGTTCATACACAGTTTAGCAGATGTTATGCAGCCAAATGATTGTGTTAACTCCAACAGTGTAGTAGAATATCAAACAAATATACAAATAATTACAACATTTTAAACAAGAAATCAAGAATATTAGAACAAATCCAATTAAGAATCCAAATAAAATTGTACCAACAATCCAAATGACTATCTACGCATCAGATTTACACAAGACATACTAAGAATGATATGGTCTGGAGATAGAAGCTGTTCAACAGTCTGATGGTAATAGAAGCTGTTCAACAGTCAGATGGTGATAGAAGCTGTTCAACAGTCTGATGGTGATAGAAGCTGTTCAACAGTCTGATGGTAATAGAAGCTGTTCAACAGTCTGATGGAGATAGAAGCTGTTCAACAGCCTGATGGTAATAGAAGCTGTTCAACAGTCTGATGGTGATAGAAGCTGTTCAACAGTCTGATGATAATAGAAGCTGTTCAACAGTCTGATGGTGATAGAAGCTGTTCAACAGTCTGATGGTGATAGAAGCTGTTCAACAGTCTGATGGTAATAGAAGCTGTTCAACAGTCTGATGGTGATAGAAGCTGTTCAACAGTCTGATGGTGATAGAAGCTGTTCAACAGTCTGATGGTGATAGAAGCTGTTAACAGGTTGATGGTCTGGAGATAGAAGCTGTTCAACAGTCTGACGATCTGGTGATAGAAGCAGTTCAACAGTCTGGTGGTGATAGAAGCTGTTCAACAGTCTGATGGTTATAGAAGCTGTTCAACAGTCTGATGTCCTCGGGATAGAAGCTGTTCAACAGTCTGACGATCTGGTGATAGAAGCTGTTCAACAGTCTGATGGCCTCGGGATAGAAGCTGTTCAACAGTCTGATGGCCTCGGGATAGAAGCTGTTCAACAGTCTGATGGCCTGTTGATAGAAGCTGTTTCTTAAGTTCTTCGTCCCAGCTCTGATGCTCTCATACCGTCTCTTTCTACCAGACGGTAGCAGAGTGAACAGTCTGTGGCTCGGGTGGCTGATGTCCTTAATGATCTTGACTTTCCTTCAACACAGCGTTCTGTAAATGTCCTGGAGGATACGTTGGTGCGTATCCTAAGCTTTAGGGCCTGACTGTATGCTCGCCAAATACATGTCAATCGCCAAATCGCCAAATTTTCGGGAACTTGGCCGGAAAAGGTAACGTTGATCCACTGAAGCAAAAAGGACCATGTCGAAGTTTAATTCAGTACGAGAACAGCTGCTAATGAGGAGAAGGGAGAGGCAGGACTTGCAGTGTGATCTGCATCAGAAATAGGAGTGACTTCTATTTTAGCCCTTGGCAACGCAGACGCTCGTTGGCGCGCGCGACCAGTGTGGGTGCAATAATTGAATAACATGGACTTCTAAATTTGTTTTGCAACGCTCGTGCATGCGACGTGTCAAATCTGGTCAGCATGTAACAGTCCCCTAGAAGCCTACCATTTACTATGTACAAACCCAGCATGGGACAGAGCTGCAGGAGTTGTGACCCGTTTTTGTTGGTTGTTTTGTCATAATTGTGTCTAAGGGGGCATATTTTCCAGGTAGGTGTTTGTCCCCGTGTGCTAAGAGTATCGGGTTCTTGTCCAATACTGCCATTTAGGTCGCTCCCTGACTGTCTCCTCTCAGCTTTTATTGTAATTGGCCTCTTTGAAAACACTGATAGATAGTGCTAACACAGCAGCCGTAGCAGAGCTTCTGTAACAAAGCTTCTTCCCCCTGAGGCCTCTGGGTAAAGGGGAAACATAATGTAATCTTGCTGTAAAGCTAAGCAGATCGGCCACTGAGCACCCTTCATGCAGTCCAGCTTAACATGAAGAAGATTAAATTAATTAAACATTCCCTGATGGCCAAACCTCAGGATTAGCATTAGATTAGCATTAGGCGCTAACTCGCTAAGCCTCACTAACTATTCCTCACTAACTCGCTAAGCTTCACTAACTCTCTAAGCCTCACTAACTCTCTATGCCTCACTAACTCGCTAAGCCTCACTAACTTGCTAAGCCTCACTAACTTTCTAAGCCTCACTAACTTGCTAAGCCTCACTAACTCGCTAAGCCTCACTAACTCTCTAAGCCTCACTAACTCTCTATGCCTCACTAACTCGCTAAGCCTCACTAACTCTCTATGCCTCACTAACTCGCTAAACCTCACTAACTCCCTAAGCCTCACTAACTCGCTAAGCTTCACTAACTCTCTAAGTCTCACTAACTCGCTAAACCTCACTAACTCGCTAAGCCTCACTAACTCGCTATGCCTCACTAACTCGCTAAACCTCACTAACCCGCTAAGCCTCACTAACTCGCTAAGCCTCACTAACTCGCCAAGCCTCACTAACTCGCTAAGCCTCACTAACTCTCTATGCCTCACTAACTCTCTAAACCTCACTAACTCGTGTCATATATACACATATTCATATACATAGCTCATATATCAAGCACATATATTAAGCCGCCTGACTCAAGTCATTGCACGCACCCCTGTCAAAACAGGAAGCACCCTACCCCCAGCCATAAACTGCCAGTTTCAGTGCCCCCTATCTCACGCTTCCTTGACACACAAACATTTCATGAGCACTGCACACTCACACTCCACCCCCCTCTACTGGCCGGGTGCCAACAGCAGAGGACTCTGCTGTGCACCAATGGGGCTCCTGCTCTGGCTGGAGAGGGTAACCCCCCCCAAGAGTGTTATAGGGACCCAGTCAGTCAGCATTGTGGAGGACAGGGTAACCCCCCCCAGAGTGTTATAGGTATCCAGTCAGTCAGTATAGTGGAGGACAGGGTAACCCCCCCCCCCCCCCCCCCCAGAGTGTTATAGGGACCCAGTCAGTCAGCATAGTGGAGGACAGGGTAACCCCCCCCCCCCCCCCCCAGAGTGTTATAGGGACCCAGTCAGTCAGTATAGTGGAGGACAGGGTAACCCCCCCCCCCCCCAGAGTGTTATAGGGACCCAGTCAGTCAGCATAGTGGAGGACAGGGTAACCCCCCCCCCCCCCCCCCCCCAGAGTGTTATAGGGACCCAGTCAGTCAGTATAGTGGAGGACAGGGTAACCCCCCCCCCCCCCCCCCCCCCCCCCCCCCCAGAGTGTTATAGGGACCCAGTCAGTCAGCATAGTGGAGGACAGGGTAACCCCCCCCCCCCCCCAGAGTGTTATAGGGACCCAGTCAGTCAGCATAGTGGAGGACAGGGTAACCCCCCCCCCAGAGTGTTATAGGGACCCAGTCAGTCAGCATAGTGGAGGACAGGGTAACCCCCCCCCCCCCCCAGAGTGTTATAGGGACCCAGTCAGTCAGCATAGTGGAGGACAGGGTAACCCCCCCCCCCCAGAGTGTTATAGGGACCCAGTCAGTCAGCGTAGTGGAGGACAGGGTAACCCCCCCCCCCCCCCCCCCCCCACCCCCATCCAGTCAGTTTGTCAGAGTAAATCAACGGCCACCAGAGCTCCAACCTGCATTAATCTTGATTACTGCCCTCCGCCTGATCCCTCCCCTGTTTTCCCAGCGTCATGCTATGCCTGGAAACAAAAGGCCTGTAACAACATATAGCCTTGACAAATGATTGATCTCTTCCTAATGCTCTCAAACAAGATGTATCAGAACAAGGGATGAGTCGGATTGGAGTGGAGGTTGGGTGGGTTGGTTCAGGGAAAAGGGAGGAGTAGGGGAGGAAAGGGGTGATGGGGGGGGGGCAGGGGGCTGGAGAGAAGGAGATGGCGAGAATGATTATGTAGGCCACACTGTCAGGCCACCCTGTCAGGTAAACTTTCTGCTTGTAGATTACTGGACATGTCAGGCCGGCTAAGTGTCGGGTGCTGTCAAGCAGGAACAATGGGGTTAACTATGGCTTGGATGTATTCTGCTTTATGTGTCAGGCAGAGAGAAAGAGGCAGCAAGGGGGAAGGATGAGAGAGGTAGGAAGAGAGAGGAAGACAGAGACAGAGAGAGAGAGAGGGAGAGAGAGGGAGAAAGAGAGAGAGAGAGAGAGAGAGAGAGAGAGAGAGAGGAAGACAGAAAGAGAGAGAGGGAGACAGCGAGACAGAGAGACACAGAGAGGACGCCGCCAGTTCTCTCTCTGTGACACATCATACTAATTGGCATCTGAGGGAGGAATAGGAAGTTGAAGAGCATGACAGGGAGTTGGAGCGCATGATTACAAACAAGAACAATGTGGAAAAATTAATAATATTGTACAGCACTTTGTTTGTCCACTGCTACAAGCTAATTTCCCTCCTCCAAATAAACCCACAATGCATCTGTTTTTTTCTTTCTTTGTGTGTGTTTTCCTTCCCTCCTTACTGTGTATGCTGGGGATTTGAGGCAATATGTCTTAGAAGTCATAGAAATGTATAGGGAAAACATCCACGGCTCAAACAACGGCCATCCCCAGCTCAAACAACGGCCATCAACAGCTCAAACAACGGCCATCAACAGCTCAAACAACGGCCATCCTCAGCTCAAACAACGGCCATCCACAGCTCAAACAAAAGCCATCCACAGCTCAAACAACGGCCATCCTCAGCTCAAACAACGGCCATCCACAGTTCAAACAACAGCCATCCACAGCTCAAACAACGGCCATCCACAGCTCGGAGTTCGTCTACAAAGACTTAAATCAATCCCCCTCCTGAATACGAGTCAGAATAATTAGTACAGTAATGTGCTGAAACTGCACAGAAGAGGGAGGAGAGAAAGGGCTAGAGTAGAGAGAGAGAGAGAGAGAGAGAGAGGGAGGGAGAGGGCTAGAATGTGGAGAGAGAGAGAGAGAGAGAGAGAGAGGGCTAGAGTGTGGAGAGAGAGAGAGAGAGGGCTAGAGTGTGGAGACAGAGACAGAGACAGAGAGAGAGAGAGAGAGAGAGAGGGAGAGAGAGAGAGAGAGAGAGAGAGAGAGAGAGAGAGAGAGAGAGAGATGGTGCTAGAGTGTGGAGAGAGAGAGAGAGAGGGCTAGAGTGAGAGAGAGAGAGAGAGAGAGAGAGAGAGAGATAGAGAGGGCTAGAATGTGGAGAGAGAGAGAGAGAGAGAGAGAGAGAGGGCTAGAGTGTGGAGAGAGAGAGTGAGGGCTAGAGTGTGGAGACAGAGACAGAGAGAGAGAGAGAGAGAGAGAGAGGGAGAGAGAGAGAGAGAGAGGGGGGGGGCTTGAGTGTGGAGAGAGAGAGAGAGAGAGAGAGAGAGGGCGAGAGAGAGAGAGGGCTAGAGTGTGGAGAGAGAGAGAGAGAGGGCTATAGTGTGGAGAGAGAGAGAGAAAGAGCTAGAGAGAGAGAGAGAGAAAGAGCTAGAGAGAGAGAGAGAGGGCTAGAGTGTGGAGAGAGAGAGAGAGAGGGCTAGAGTGTGGAGAGAGAGAAAGAGCTAGAGAGAGAGAAAGAGGGATGAAAGAGCGAGAGTAGAGAGTCAGTGTTTACTGTTCATTTTATTGTTTATTTCATTTTTGTTTATTATCTACTTCACTTGCTTTGGCAATGTTAACATATGTTTCCCATGCCAATAAAGCCCTTAAATTGAAATTGAATTAATAGAGATAGAGAGACGCAGAGAGAGCGAGCGAGAGAGAGAGAATTGCAGAGAGAGCGAGAGAGAGAGAGAGAGAGAGAGACAGAGAGAGAAGCAGACCAGGCTCTCAAGAGAAGACAGGCTATGTGCACACTGCCCACAAAGTGAAGTGGAAACTGAGCTGCACTTCCTAACCTCCTGCCAAATGTATGACCACGTTAGAGACACATATTTCCCTCAGATTACAACAGATCCACAAAGAATTCAAAGACAAATACGATTTTGATAAACTAGTGAAGAACAAACACCATTATAAATACAACCTATATTTCAGTTGATGTTTTTTTCCCTTTTGTACTTTAATAACTATTTGCACGTCGTTACAACACTGCATATAGACACACTATGACATTTGAAACGTCTTTATTCTTTAGGAACTTTTGTAATGTTTACTGTTCATTGTTTATAGTTTATTATCTATTTCACTTGCTTTGGCAATGTAAACATATGTTTCCCATGGCAATAAAACCCCTTAAATTGATATTTAATTAAATTGAATTGACAGAGGGAGAGAAGGGGAGGGAGGGAGAATAGGAAGACAGAGTATATCTGTATGTACTGTATGTACTCTATATACCTTATATACTGCATGTACTGTATGTACTCTATATTTCTTATATACTGTATGTACTGTATGTACTCAACATCTATATGTACTCTATGTACTCTATATACCTTATATACTGCATATACTGTATGTACTGTATGTACTCTATGTACTCTATATACCTTATATACTGTATGTACTGTATGTACTCCATGTACTCTATATACCTTATATACTGCATATACTGTATGTACTCTATGTACTCTATATACCTTATATACTGTATGTACTATATGTACTCTATGTACTCTATATACCTTATATACTGCATATACTGTATGTACTGTATGTACTCTATGTACTCTATATACCTTATATACTGCATATACTGTATGTACTATATGTACTCTATGTACTCTATATACCTTATATACTGCATATACTGTATGTACTGTATGTACTCTATGTACTCTATATACCTTATATACTGTATGTACTGTATGTACTCTATGTACTCTACATACCTTATATACTGCATATACTGTATGTACTGTATGTACTCTATGTACTCTATATACCTTATATACTGCATATACTGTATGTACTCTATGTACTCTATATACCTTATATACTGCATATACTGTATGTACTGTATGTACTCTATGTACTCTATATACCTTATATACTGCATATACTGTATGTACTCTATGTACTCTATGTACTCTATATACCTTATATACTGCATATACTGTATGTACTCTATGTACTCTATATACCTTATATACTGCATATACTGTATGTACTGTATGTACTCTATGTACTTTATATACCTTATATACTGCATATACTGTATGTACTCTATTTACTCTATGTACTCTATTTACCTTATATACTGTATGTACTGTATGTACTCTATATCTGTATGTACTCTATATCTGTATGTACTCTATATACCTTTATATACTGTATGTACTGTATGTACTCTATATACCGTATATACTGTATGTACTGTATGTACTCTATATCTGTATGTACTCTATATACCTTATATACTGTATGTACTATATGTACTCTATATCTGTATGTACTCTATATCTGTATGTACTGTATATACTGCATGTAATGTATATACTGTATGTAATGTATATACTGTATGTACTGTATATACTGTATGTAATGTATATACTGTATGTCATGTATATACTGTATGTAATGTATATACTGCATGTACTGTATTTCTCCTTGCCACTATTGTAATGTCTGTTTTATGGCGAGCTGTTGTATTGCAATAGACACGATGTCTGGATGTCTTTAACAAGCAGAAGCAGTGCTACCATCCACGCATGACTGATCGGCCTGCCTACCTGACACTGGCCCTGCTCGACCCGTCTGCTTTAAGTGAGAAACCTGGAGGTTTAATTGCAAAGGGCACATTGGGTATGAATCACACAGGACAGGCAGATAGAGATGGAGGGAGGGAGGGAGGGGGAGAGAGAGGAAATGAGTGAGGGGGAGACAGACAGACATACAGAGAGAGAGAGAGAAAGAGAGAGTGAGAGAGAAAGAGAGATGGACACAAAACCTCGTAATATGTAAATGTATTTCTGATGATGTGATATTTTAACATACCTGTTTCCAGGTTCCAGGTCTAGCCAGGAAAGCCTATTTATTTCAGGTTAACTATGTGACCCTCTCATCTCTCTATGCTGGTTCAGAGGGACTGAATACATTAGTCCTAGTCTATTAGTGTTTTGTCAACAGCCCTTCTATACACTGTCAGTATTTCCTGTTCTCTGACTCGCTAATTGCTTTGCGTAAAGGATCCAACACATCACAAGGGTTAATACAAATATATATAAATATATGTATATTTGACGCTGAAACAGGAAAGGGCTTTCCCCAAACTGTTGCCACAAAGTTGGAAGCACAGAATTCTCTTGAATGTCATTGTATACCACACCCAGAGAGTCAACATTCTGACGGGTTGTGTTTATCCCACCCAGAGAGTTAACATTCTGACGGGTTGTGTTTATCCCACCCAGAGAGGCAACATTCTGACGGGTTGTGTTTATCCCACACCCAGAGAGTCAACATTCTGACGGGTTGTGTATACCACACCCAGAGAGTCAACATTCTGACGGGTTGTGTTTATCCCACCCAGAGAGTCAACATTCTGACGGGTTGTGTTTATCCCACCCAGAGAGTCAACATGGTTGTGTTTATCCCACCCAGAGAGTCAACATTCTGACGGGTTGTGTATACCACACCCAGAGAGTCAACATTCTGACGGGTTGTGTTTATCCCACCCAGAGAGTTAACATTCTGACGGGTTGTGTTTATCCCACCCAGAGAGTCAACATTCTGACGGGTTGTGTTTATCCCACCCAGAGAGTCAACATTCTGACGGGTTGTGTTTATCCCACCCAGAGAGTCAACATTCTGACGGGTTGTGTTTATCCCACCCAGAGAGTCAACATTCTGACGGGTTGTGTTTATCCCACCCAGAGAGTCAACATTCTGACGGGTTGTGTTTATCCCATCCAGAGAGGCAACATTCTGACGGGTTGTGTTTATCACACCCAGAGAGTCAACATTCTGACGGGTTGTGTTTATCCCATCCAGAGAGGCAACATTCTGACGGGTTGTGTTTATCACACCCAGAGAGTCAACATTCTGACGGGTTGTGTATACCACACCCAGAGAGTCAACATTCTGACGGGTTGTGTTTATCCCACACCCAGAGAGTCAACATTCTGACGGGTTGTGTTCATCCCACACCCAGAGAGTCAACATTCTGACGGGTTGTGTTTATCCCACCCAGAGAGTCAACATTCTGACGGGTTGTGTTTATCACATCCAGAGAGTCAACATTCTGACGGGTTGTGTTTATCACACCCAGAGAGTCAACATTCTGACGGGTTGTGTTTATCACACCCAGAGAGTCAACATTCTGACGGGTTGTGTATACCACACCCAGAGAGTCAACATTCTGACGGGTTGTGTTTATCCCACACCCAGAGAGTCAACATTCTGACGGGTTGTGTTCATCCCACACCCAGAGAGTCAACATTCTGACGGGTTGTGTTTATCCCACCCAGAGATTCAACATTCTGAGAACATGTCATTTACACTTCTCATTTTTAATTATACTTGCTAGTTTTTGATTTCAAAAATATATTTTCTATACTTTTATAATGATTCATGAATTCTATTAAAACACATATATGGTTCTCCTTCTGTAGAAATGCACTATTTTCATTATTAGCCTTATCAGCGAAAGCATTTGCATGTGATGTGATGTGTGTGTTTACGTGTGTATGTACTGGTCCTCATATTCCCCTGTCGGTCCAATAGAGTCTCCATGCATGCTAAAAATCAGCTTTTGAATATGACATTATTACTCTCCGACATACACATATGCTTGGTTGTTGGTTGCGCTGCGCTGTTGTTTTGTCTGTGTGCGAGACGATGCTTCTCCCGTGAGATGGATAACCTCCTCACCTGTCTTAACGGGTTGACGTACGACACGGGCCCGGCCATGCGAGTTTGACGCTCATCACGCAAGCAACCAGGCGTGAAATGAAATGCTCCCCTCTCTCTTCATCGAGCCCTTCGTAGTCAGGGAATAGAGACAGGGACGTCAACGTCCTCACATTGTAGATCTCTGTCCAAGGCAGAATGATCTCGTGACACATCACCTGGACAATTAGCCTTCAGCTAGCTTTTCCACAAAAAAAGGCAGAAAAAACAGATAAAGAGGGGTGGCCAGGCTTCTTCTGGCTGTGCCGGGTGGAGATTAGAAACCTAGAGAGGAACCAGGCTATGTGGGGTGGCCAGTCCTCTTCTGGCTGTGCCGGGTGGAGATTATAACAGAACATGGCCAAGATGTTCAAATGTTCATAAATGACCAGCATGGTTGAATAATAATAAGGCAGAACAGTTGAAACTGTAGCAGCAGCACGGCCAGATGGACTGGGGACAGCAAGGAGTCATCATGTCAGGTAGTCCTGAGGCATGGTCCTAGGGCTCAGGTCCTCCGAGAGAGAGAAAGAAAGAGAGAAAGAGAGAGCACACTTAAATTCACACAGGACACCGAATAGGACAGGAGAAGTACTCCAGATATAACAAACTGACCCTAGCCCCCCGACACATAAACTACTGCAGCATAAATACTGGAGGCTGAGACAGGAGTGGTCAGGAGACACTGTGGCCCCATCCGAGGACACCACCGGACAGGGCCAAACAGGAAGGATATAACCCCACCCAATTTGCCAAAGCACAGCCCCCACACCACTAGAGGGATATCTTCAACCACCAACTTACCATCCCGAGACAAGGCTGAGTACAGCCCACAAAGATCTCCGCCACGGCACAACCCAAGGGGGGGGCGCCAACCCAGACAGGATGACCACATCAGTGAATCAACCCACTCAGGTGACGCACCCCTCCCAGGGACGGTATGAAAGAGCACCAGTAAGCCAGTGACTCAGCCCCTGTAATAGGGTTAGATGCAGAGAATCCCAGTGGAAAGAGGGGAACCGGCCAAGCAGAGACAGCAAGGGCGGTTCGTTGCTCCAGAGCCTTTCCGTTCACCTTCCCACTCCTGGGCCAGACTACACTCA
>NC_092152.1:5876526-5899026 GCF_045791955.1 Oncorhynchus clarkii lewisi | reverse complement strand
ACTGTTCCATCGATGTGGATAGGGGGGTGTTCCCTCTGCTGTTTCCTGAAGTCCACAATCATCTCCTTAGTTTTGTTGACGTTGAGTGTGAGGTTGTTTTCCTGACACCACACTCCGAGGGCCCTCACCTCCTCCCTGTAGGCCGTCTCATCGTTGTTGGTAATCAAGCCTACCACTGTTGTGTCGTCCGCAAACTTGATGATTGAGTTGGAGGCGTGCGTGGCCACGCAGTCGTGGGTGAACAGGGAGTACAGGAGAGGGCTCAGAACGCAACCTTGTGGGGCCCCAGTGTTGAGGATCAGCGGGGAGGAGATGTTGTTGCCTACCCTCACCACCTGGGGGCGGCCCGTCAGGAAGTCCAGTACCCAGTTGCACAGGGCGGGGTCGAGACCCAGGGTCTCGAGCTTGATGACGAGCTTGGAGGGTACTATGGTGTTGAATGCCGAGCTGTAGTCGATGAACAGCATTCTCACATAGGTATTCCTCTTGTCCAGATGGGTTAGGGCAGTGTGCAGTGTGGTTGAGATTGCATCGTCTGTGGACCTATTTGGGCGGTAAGCAAATTGGAGTGGGTCTAGGGTGTCAGGTAGGGTGGAGGTGATATGGTCCTTGACTAGTCTCTCAAAGCACTTCATGATGACGGATGTGAGTGCTACGGGGCGGTAGTCATTTAGCTCAGTTACCTTAGCTTTCTTGGGAACAGGAACAATGGTGGCCCTCTTGAAGCATGTGGGAACAGCAGACTGGTATAGGGATTGATTGAATATGTCCGTAAACACACCGGCCAGCTGGTCTGCGCATGCTCTGAGGGCGCGGCTGGGGATGCCATCTGGGCCTGCAGCCTTGCGAGGGTTAACACGTTTAAATGTCTTACTCACCTCGGCTGCAGTGAAGGAGAGACCGCATGTTTTCGTTGCAGGCCGTGTCAGTGGCACTGTATTGTCCTCAAAGCGGGCAAAAAAGTTATTTAGTCTGCCTGGGAGCAAGACATCCTGGTCCGTGACTGGGCTGGGTTTCTTCCTGTAGTCCGTGATTGACTGTAGACCCTGCCACATGCCTCTTGTGTCTGAGCCGTTGAATTGAGATTCTACTTTGTCTCTGTACTGGCGCTTAGCTTGTTTGATAGCCTTGCGGAGGGAATAGCTGCACTGTTTGTATTCGGTCATGTTACCAGACACCTTGCCCTGATTAAAAGCAGTGGTTCGCGCTTTCAGTTTCACACGAATGCTGCCATCAATCCACGGTTTCTGGTTAGGGAATGTTTTAATCGTTGCTATGGGAACGACATCTTCAACGCACGTTCTAATGAACTCGCACACCGAATCAGCGTATTCGTCAATGTTGTTATCTGACGCAGAGGGTGTTATCTGTGGTGGTGGTTGAGGTGGAGAAGGGGAGATGTGTTATCTGTGGTGGTGGTTGAGGTGGAGAAGGGGAGATGTGTTATCTGTGGTGGTGGTTGAGGTGGAGAAGGGGAGATGTGTTATCTGTGGTGGTGGTGGTGGTAGTGCGGGTGGTGGTGGTGGTGGTAGTGCGGATGGTGGTGGTGGTAGTGGGGGTGGTAGTGGTGGTGGTGGTGGTAGTGGTAGTGGTGGTGGTGGTAGTGGTAGTGGTGGTAGTGGTGGTGCGGGTGGTAGGGCTGGTGGTGGTGGTGGTAGTGGGGGTGGTAGTGGTGGTGGGGGTGGTGGTGGTGGTGGTGGTGGTGGTGGAGGTGGAGGTGGAGAAGGGGAGATGTGTTATCTGTGGTAGTGGAGGTGGAGAAGGGGAGATGTGTTATCTGTGGTGGTGGTGGTGGTGGTGGTAGTGCGGGTGGTGGTGGTGGTGGTGGTGGGGGTAGTGCGGGTGGTGGTGGTGGTGGTAGTGGTGGTGGTGGTAGTGGTAGTGGTGGTGGTGGTAGTGGTGGTGGTGATGGTGGTGGTGGTGGTGGTAGTTGTAGAGGTGGAGGTGGTGGTGGTGGTGGTGGTAGTTGTGGTGGTGGTAGTGAGGGGGAAAGAACAGATGCAGTACTCACTCCCACCAGAAGAGGTCTCCCTACAGCCTTGGGAGCCCTTTTTAGACTGAAACGGCTGAAAGTCTATGGGAGACACGCCTGGGTGAAGAGAATCCTCACGTACAATACTACAAATGAGAATTACTAGTCTCTAACTAAAATGTCCAGGTAACTGTACAGTAAAATATCCAGACAATGAAGTCATGTTAAATGTTTTAATATAATGGCTTTATTAGGCTTCTTGAAAGGCCAACAAATGAATCTCCTTTCTATTCCCAGTTTCTCCTGAGTCTGACCCTAACCCTAACCTCTCTATTCCCAGTTTCTCCTGAGTCTGACTCTAACCCTAACCTTAACCCATACCCTAACTCTAACCCTAAACCTTAAACTTAACCCATACCCTAACTCTAACCCTAAACCCTAACCTTAACCCATTCCCTAACTCTAACCCTAAACCCTAACCTTAACCCATACCCTAACTCTAACCCTAAACCCTAACCTTAACCCATATCCTTACCCTAACCCTAAACCCTAACCCTTACCCTTACCCTAAACCCTAAACTTAACTCATACCCTTACCCTAACTCTAACCCTAACCTTAACTCATACCCTTACCCTAACTCTAACCCTAACCTTAACCCTAACCCTAACCTTAACTCATACCCTTACCCTAACCCTAACCCTAACCTTAACTCTAACCCTAACCTTAACCCATACCCTAACTCTAACCCTAACCTTAACCCATACCCTAACCCTAACCCTAACCTTAACTCATACCCTTACCCTAACCCTAACCCTAGCCTTAACTCTAACCCTAACCTTAACCCATACCCTAACTCTAACCCTAACCTTAACCCATACCTAACCCTAACCTTAACTCATACCCTTACCCTAACCCTAACCCTAACCTTAACTCATACCCTTACCCTAACTCTAACCATAACCTTAACCCATACCCTAAATCTAACCCTAACCTTAACCCATACCCTTACCCTAACTCTAACCTTAACCTTAACCCATACCCTTACCCTAACTCTAACCCTAACCTTAACCCATACCCTTACCCTAACCTTAACCCATACCCTTACCCTAACTCTAACCCTAACCTTAACCCATACCCTTACCCTAACTCTAACCCTAACCTTAACCCATACCCTTACCCTAACTCTAACCCTAACCTTAACCCATACCCTTACCCTAACTCTAACCCTAACCTTAACCCATACCCTTACCCTAACTCTAACCCTAACCTTAACCCATACCCTTACCCTAACTCTAACCCTAACCTTAACTCATACCCTAACCCTAACTCTAACCCTAACCTTAACCCATACCCTTACCCTAACTCTAACCCTAACCTTAACCCATACCCTTACCCTAACTCTAACCCTAACCTTAACCCATACCCTTACCCTAACTCTAACCCTAACCTTAACCCATACCCTTACCCTAACTCTAACCCTAAACCCTAACCTTAACCTATACCCTTACCCTAACTCTAACCCTAACCTTAACCCATACCCTTACCCTAACTCTAACCCTAAACCCTAACCTTAACCTATACCCTTACCCTAACTCTAACCCTAAACCCTAACCTTAACCCTTACCCTTACCCTAACTCTAACCCTAAACCCTTAACCCATACATACCCTTACCCTAACTCTAACCCTAAACCCTAACCTTAACCCATATCCTTACCCTAACCCTAAACCCTAACCTTAACCCATACCCTTACCCTTACCCTAAACCCTAACCTTAACCTTAACCCATACCCTTACCCTAACTCTAACCCTAACCTTAACCCATACCCTTACCCATACCCTAACCCTAAACCCTAAACCCTAACCTTAACTCATACCCTTACCCTAACTCTATCCCTAACCTTAACTCATACCCTTACCCTTACGATAACCCTAAACCCTAACCTTAACCCTTACCCTAACCCTAAACCCTAACCTTAACCCATACCCTTACCCTAACTCTAACCCTAACCTTAACCCATACCCTTACCCTAACCCTAACTCTAACCCTAACCTTAACTCATACCCTTACCCTAACCCTAACCCTAACCTTAACTCTTACCTTAACCATTTAAAATATAAACTTAAATTGGGTTAAGTCAGATTTTGAACGTCCCAAGGATCCCGGAGAGCCCCTCTGTCCAGGAGTGACATCATCGGTGAGGTGAGGTCACACTGAACATTTTCCATACAGTACTACTGTTCTGTACAGTATCAGGTCTATGCTTTGGGGAAAAAAAGGCATTTCTGCAGCATTTTGGTTTACGTCAGTGCTGGCAATATTCATGTCTCTCTCAGGAGGAAGGTCTGACATTGCAGCCAATGACAATATGTGTTGAGCCAAAGCACTGTTCTCTGCCAGGTAGCCATGGAAACGGTAATAGCAACTCTTATGTTGAAGTGAAAGAGCATTCTCAAAGCCAGTACAGTAGCAAGAGGTTAGTAACATTGTTTTAGAGAATGGGGCAGTCCCAGTCCTTTCCTTATATATATGTATACTATATAAGTACCTTGTTTTAGAGAGTGGGGCAGTCCCACTCCTTTACAGATTTGTACCTTGTCAGCTCATGGATTTGAACACGCAACCTCGCGGTTGCTAGTCCAAAGCTCGAACCACTAGGCTACCTGCCGCCCCATCTACTCCCTCTCCCCCTATCTTCTCCGTCTTGTTCAATAAACAAAAAATATAGTATATACATATACATACATATAAATATATATAGATAAATATATATAGTATATAGTATATACATATATATACTATATATATGTATATACTATATTTTTTGTTTATTGAACAAGACGGAGAAGATAGGGGGAGAGGAAGTAGATGGGGCGGCAGGTAGCCTACTGGTTAGAGCGTTGCACTAGTAACCGCAAGGTTGCGTGTTCAAATCCATGAGCTGACAAGGTACAAATCTGTTGTTCTGCCCCTGAACAGGCAGTTAAACCACTGTTCCTAGGCTGTCATTGAAAATAAGAATTTGATCTTAACTGACTTGCCTAGTTAAATTGGCAAAACATTAAGTTTATGAATGGTTAAGGTAAGGGTTAAGTTGACTCATTCTGAAGGGTTAAGGTAAGGGTTAAGTTTAGTCACTCATTCTGAATGGTTAAGGTAAGGGTTAAGTTTAGTCACTCATTCTGAAGGGTTAAGGTAAGGGTTAAGTTTAGTCACTCATTCTGAATGGTTAAGGTAAGGGTTAAGTTTAGTCACTCATTCTGAAGGGTTAAGGTAAGGGTTAAGTTTAGTCACTCATTCTGAATGGTTAAGGTAAGGGTTAAGTTTAGTCACTCATTCTGAAGGGTTAAGGTAAGGGTTAAGTTTAGTCACTCATTCTGAAGGGTTAAGGTAAGGGTTAAGTTTAGTCACTCATTCTGAAGGGTTAAGGTAAGGGTTAAGTTTAGTCACTCATTCTGAATGGTTAAGGTAAGGGTTAAGTTTAGTCACTCATTCTGAAGGGTTAAGGTAAGGGTTAAGTTTAGTCACTCATTCTGAAGGGTTAAGGTAAGGGTTAAGTTTAGTCACTCATTCTGAAGGGTTAAGGTAAGGGTTAAGTTTAGTCACTCATTCTGAAGGGTTAAGGTAAGGGTTAAGTTTAGTCACTCATTCTGAATGGTTAAGGTAAGGGTTAAGTTTAGTCACTCATTCTGAATGGTTAAGGTAAGGGTTAAGTTTAGTCACTCATTCTGAATGGTTAAGGTAAGGGTTAAGTTTAGTCACTCATTCTGAAGGGTTAAGGTGTCGATAAGGTTAAAATAAAAAATAAAACCCAGTTTCCACAAATGTGATCAAACACACAACCTTCTGATCCAGGAGGAGGTGGAGAGGCAGGAGGAGGTGGAGAGGCAGGAGGGGGTGGAGAGGCAGGAGGAGGTGGAGAGGCAGGAGGAGGTGGAGAGGCAGGAGGAGGTGGAGAGGCAGGAGGGGGTGGAGAGGCAGGAGGAGGTGGAGAGGCAGGAGGAGGTGGAGAGGCAGGATGAGGTGGAGAGGCAGGAGGAGGTGGAGAGGCAGGAGGGGGTGGAGAGGCAGGAGGAGGTGGAGAGGCAGGAGGAGGTGGAGAGGCAGGAGGGGGTGGAGAGGCAGGAGGGGGTGGAGAGGCAGACGTTTATGTAGGGGGTGGAGAGGCAGAAGTTTATGTAGGGGGTGGAGGGGGGTGGAGAGGCAGAAGTTTATGTGGGGTGGAGGGGGGTGGAGAGGCAGAGGTTTTTGTAGGGTGGAGGGGGGTGGAGAGGCAAAAGTTTATGTAGGGTGGAGGGGGGTGGAGAGCAGAAGTTTATGTAGGGTGGAGGGAGGTGGAGAGGCAGGAGGAGTTGGAGAGACAGAAGTTTATGTAGGGGGTGGAGGGGGGTGGAGAGCAGAAGTTTATGTGGGGTGGAGGGGGGTGGAGAGGCAGAGGTTTATGTAGGGTGGAGGGGGTGGAGAGGCAGAAGGAGGTGGAGAGGCAGACGTTTATGTAGGGTGGAGGGGGTGGAGAGGCAGACGTTTATGTAGGGTGGAGGGGGGTGGAGAGCAGAAGTTTATGTAGGGTGGAGGGAGGTGGAGAGGCAGGAGGAGGTGGAGAGGCAGAAGTTTATGTAGGGGGTGGAGGGGGGTGGAGAGGCAGAGGTTTATGTAGGGTGGAGGGAGGTGGAGAGGCAGGAGGAGGTGGAGAGGCAGAAGTTTATGTAGGGGGTGGAGGGGGGTGGAGAGGCAGAGGTTTATGTAGGGTGGAGGGGGTGGAGAGGCAGAAGGAGGTGGAGAGGCAGACGTTTATGTAGGGTGGAGGGGGTGGAGAGGCAGAAGTTTATGTAGGGTGGAGGGGGGTGGAGAGCAGAAGTTTATGTAGGGTGGAGGGAGGTGGAGAGGCAGGAGGAGGTGGAGAGGCAGAAGTTTATGTAGGGGGTGGAGGGGGGTGGAGAGGCAGAGGTTTATGTAGGGTGGAGGGAGGTGGAGAGGCAGGAGGAGGTGGAGAGACAGAAGTTTATGTAGGGTGGAGGGAGGTGGAGAGGCAGAGGTTTATGTAGGGTGGAGGGGGGTGGAGAGCAGAAGGAGGTGGAGAGGCAGACGTTTATGTAGGGTGGAGAGGGTGGAGAGCAGAAGTTTATGTAGGGTGGAGGGGGGTGGAGAGCCAGATGTTTATTGTAGGGTGGGGGGGAGGGGGTGGAGAGGCAGATGTTTATGTAGGGGGTGGAGGGAGGTGGAGAGGCAGAGGTGTATGTGGGGTGGAGGGGGGTGGAGAGGCAGAAGTGTATGTAGGGTGGAGGGAGGTGGAGGGGCAGAAGTTTATGTAGGTTGGAGGGAGGTGGAGAGGCAGAAGTTTATGTAGGTTGGAGGGAGGTGGAGGGGCAGAAGTTTATGTAGGTTGGAGGGAGGTGGAGGGGCAGAAGTTTATGTAGGTTGGAGGGAGGTGGAGGGGCAGAAGTTTATGTAGGTTGGAGGGAGGTGGAGGGGCAGAAGTTTATGTAGGTTGGAGGGAGGTGGAGAGGCAGAAGTTTATGTAGGGTGGAGGGAGGTGTAGAGGCAGAAGTTTTTGTAGGTTGGAGAGGCAGAAGTTTATGTAGGGTGGAGGGGGTGGAGAGCAGAAGTGGTTGCCATCCATGTCAGGTGCCGGTGTTGGTCGTCTGGGCTGGTTGGTCTTAGGAGAGACAAGCCTCTATAATTGTAACTACATCCAATTAAATATCCAATTCAACCTCTATTAATCAGACCACTGATCAGGTGTGTGTGTGTGTGTGTGTGTGTGTGTGTGTGTGTGTGTGTGTGTGTGTGTGTGTGTGTGTGTGTGTGTGTGTGTGTGTGTGTCGCTCTTTCAGTCTCTCCCCACACAAAATTGAAGTGGGTGTAGCGTAGCGCCATTAATTTACAGACACGTTTAGGACTCATAAAATGTACCTCAGCCTTATCCAGGGAAATCTTAATTTAAACGGTTTTCTTTTCAACAATGTCTCCAGGTGGATATTCTGTCACTCTTAGGGGCCTTTCAGGAAATTCAAGTTTCATTAAAAACAACAGGTGCTTTTTTTGGGAGATAATATGAACTGTTATGGTACACCAAGGTATCACTTAATACAAGATTGAGAAACAGTAGTTCTTTATGTGTTGAAGATCAAATTGAAACATCTGTGTGCTAATGTCTGTTCGTTTGACCTGCAGTCCAGTACATTTGCATGTTTTATTTTCTCAAATTGAAACACACACACACACACACACACACACACACACACACGCTCACACACCAAGCTGCTCCAGGTCGTCCTGTTATATAACTAACACCAGACCCAAGCTGCTCCAGGTCGTCCTGTTATATAACTAACACCAGACCCAAGCTGCTCCAGGTCGTCCTGTTATATAACTAACACCAGACCCAAGCTGCTGCTACTCCAGGTCGCCCTGTTATAAAACTAACACCAGACCCAAGCTGCTCCAGGTCGTCCTGTTATATAACTAACACCAGACCCAAGCTGCTGCTACTCCAGGTCGTCCTGTTATATAACTAACACCAGACCCAAGCTGCTCCAGGTCGTCCTGTTCTATAACTAACACCAGACCAAGCTGCTCCAGGTGGTCCTGTTATATAACTAACACCAGACCCAAGCTGCTCCAGGTCGTCCTGTTATATAACTAACACCAGACCCAAGCTGCTGCTACTCCAGGTCGTCCTGTTATATAACTAACACCAGACCCAAGCTGCTCCAGGTCGTCCTGTTATATAACTAACACCAGACCCAAGCTGCTCCAGGTCGTCCTGTTATATAACTAACACCAGACCCAAGCTGCTCCAGGTCGTCCTGTTATATAACTAACACCAGACCCAAGCTGCTCCAGGTCGTCCTGTTATATAACTAACACCAGACCCAAGCTGCTGCTACTCCAGGTCGTCCTGTTATATAACTAACACCAGACCCAAGCTGCTCCAGGTCATCCTGTTATATAACTAACACCAGACCCAAGCTGCTGCTACTCCAGGTCGTCCTGTTATATAACTAACACCAGACCCAAGCTGCTCCAGGTCGTCCTGTTATATAACTAACACCAGACCCAAGCTGCTCCAGGTCGTCCTGTTATATAACTAACACCAGACCCAAGCTGCTGTTACTCCAGGTCGTCCTGTTATATAACTAACACCAGACCCAAGCTGCTCCAGGTTGTCCTGTTTTATAGCTAACACCAGACCCAAGCTGTTTCAGGTCGTCCTGTTATATAACTAACACCAGACCCAAGCTGCTCCAGGTCGTCCTGTTATATAACTAACACCAGACCCAAGCTGCTCCAGGTCGTCCTGTTATACTGCTACCGTTCCCCAGTACAATAAGGAGGGATGGAGACATTAAGTAGAGACTCAGATGTAAAAAATAAAAATAAAAGCCACTTTTCTAATGTAATGTCATCTCCACAAATGCGTATAGGAGTGTTAGTGACTGTCTGTTCGAATGCTTTTGTCTTTAGGGTGGGGTTCGGGTTTGGATAAAGGAGTTTGTGTGTGTGTATGTGTGTGTGTGCGCATGCGTGTGCGTGCGTGCGTGCGTGCGTGTGTGCGCGCGTGTGTGTGTGTGTGTGTGTGTGTGTGTGTGTGTGTGGGTCTGTTTGAGCAGATAGAGGCCAGGCCCACAGGTTTACAAGCCAACACATAAGTCCATTGTGACTCCACATGCTCAACATGGTTAAGCCGTTTTACAAACAATGGCCAAGCCCCCTGTTTGGCTTTTTGGCTTCAGCCCAGATTACCCAGCAGAAATAGGTTATCCCTTGATTTAGGTGGTAAATGTACATCCTAGAAGGATGGTGACATGGTGAGTTAGATAAGTCCCATTGATTTAGAGTAGTACCATTATTTTAGACAGGATCCATTATTTTAGACAGGATCCATTATTTTAGACAGGATCCATTGTTTTAGACAGGATCAGTTGTTTTAGACAGGATCCATTGTTTGAGACAGGATCCATTGTTTGAGACAGGATCCATTGTTTTAGATAAGTACCATTGTTTTAGACAGGATCCATTGTTTTAGACAGGATCCACTGTTTTAGACAGGATCCATTGTTTTAGACAGGATCCATTGTTTTAGACAGGATCCATTGTTTTAGACAGGATCCATTGTTTTAGACAGGATCCATTGTTTGAGACAGGATCCATTGTTTTAGACAGGATCCATTGTTTGAGACAGGATCCATTGTTTGAGACAGGATCCATTGTTTTAGACAGGATCCATTGTTTGAGACAGAATCCATTGTTTGAGACAAGATCCATTGTTTTAGACAGGATCCATTGTTTGAGACAGGATCCATTGTTTGAGACAGGATTCATTGTTTTAGACAGGATCCATTGTTTTAGACAGGATCCATTGTTTGAGACAGGATCCATTGTTTTAGACAGGATCCATTGTTTTAGACAGGATCCATTGTTTTAGACAGGATCCATTGTTTTAGACAGGATCCATTGTTTGAGACAGGATCCATTGTTTTAGACAGGATCCATTGTTTTAGAAGAGTATCATTGTTTGAGACAGGATCCATTGTTTTAGACAGGATCCATTGTTTTAGAAGAGTATCATTGTTTGAGACAGGATCCATTGTTTTAGACAGGATCCATTGTTTTAGAAGAGTATCATTGTTTGAGACAGGATCCATTGTTTTAGACAGGATCCATTGTTTTAGAAGAGTGTCATTGTTTGAGACAGGATCCATTGTTTTAGACAGGATCCATTGTTTTAGAAGAGTATCATTGTTTGAGACAGGATCCATTGTTTTAGAAGAGTATCATTGTTTGAGACAGGATCCATTGTTTTAGACAGGATCCATTGTTTTAGACAGGATCCATTGTTTTAGACCGGTTCCCATACTTTGGTTAAATATGTTTGTTTGAAGGTGGGTTTGTTAATGACTTTGAGTCAATGAATGATTGTGTTTATTAAGTAGTGTGAGGCTGACTAAATATGTTGTGTGTGTGTGTGTGTGTGTGTGTGTGTGTGTGTGTGTGTGTGTGTGTGTGTGTGTGTGTGTGTGTGTGTGTGTGTGTGTATTAATGATTGTGAGGCTGACTAAATGGGTTGTGTGTATTATTGATTATGAGGCTGACGAAATGGGTTGTGTGTGTGTGTGTGTGTGTGTGTGTGTGTGTGTGTGTGTGTGTGTGTGTGTGTGTGTGAGTGTGTGTGTGTGTGTGTGTGTGTGTTAATGATTGCGAGGCTGACTAAATGGGGTTGACCACATGGGCTGGGGAGAATAGATAAATGACGAACAACTGGTATTAACCAGAACAGTATTTCATCAAGCATTAATTAACAGTTGGTGTAAATTCAACTTCATCAAGCAATCAAAGTATAACTTAATGCCAATGTACTCAGATAATGTCTATGCTAGTCTACAACCAAAAAAATGCTAGTTTTATTGAAAACGATTTAATATATATATATATAAAAATGCCTGTTGCAACATTATACCATAGCGTTGTAGCGTCATCTTTTATTCCCCAACGTTCTTAAATTCACAAATTTGCATCCGTGATGGTTGTAATTCAGATATATTTATTATTCACGCAATCCCTCATAAAAAGCTAATGAGCATTTGTTTTGATGACAGTAAAAATGCAAGAGAAAGCCATTTATATTTGTTAGCTCTCATGGGTCATTATGTCGCCATTTGTCAACTCTCACTTTTTCATCACAGGGGAGGAGTTCACTCACCCTCCCTCCTCACCCATCTCTCCCCTTCCTCTCTTCCTAACTTCCTAACCCCCTCAACCAGCAGATTAATCTGTATCCCCGCAACCCTCCCTCCTCACCCATCTCTCCCCTTCCTCTCTTCCTAACTTCCTAACCCCCTCAACCAACAGATTAATCTGTATCCCCGCAACCCTCCCTCCTCACCCATCTCTCCCCTTCCTCTCTTCCTAACTTCCTAACCCCCTCAACCAGCAGATTAATCTGTATCCCCGCAACCCTCCCTCCTCACCCATCTCTCCCCTTCCTCTCTTCCTAACTTCCTAACCCCCTCAACCAGCAGATTAATCTGTTTTCCCCCAACCCTCCTCCTCACCCATCTCTCCCTTTCCTCTCTTCCTAACCCCCTCAAACCGCAGATTGATCTGTCCCCACCCCCCACCCCCTTCTCCTCACCCATCAACTAGTAGATTGATCCGTCCCACCATGTGTAATCACTCCAGGGGTCCATCCATAACGCTTAGGGGCCCTCTCCACTGCCTGTATGGAGGAGTGGGCCAAAATCCCTGCTGCAGTGTGTGCAAACCTGGTCAAGAACTACAGGAAACGTATGATCTCTGTAATTGCAAACAACGGTTTCTGTACCAAATATTAAGTTCTGCTTTTCTGATGTGTCAAATACTTATGTCATGCAATAAAATGCAAATGAATTACTTAAAAATCATACAATGTGATTTTCTGGATTTTTGTTTTAGATTCCGTCTCTCACAGTTGAAGTGTACCTATGATAAAAAATAACAGACCACCTCTACATGCTTTGTAAGTAGGAAAACCTGCAAAATCGGCAGTGTATCAAATACTTGTTCTCCCCACTGTATATATATATACACATATTTAATGTTAAATGTAACCTTTATTTAACTAGGCAAGTCAGTTAATTAAGAACAAAGAACAATGACAGCCTACCATGGGCAAACCGCGGTCCTGAGATGCAGTGTCTTAGACCACCGTGCCACTCATTTTTAATGATAATCTTTTTTTAATTCTGATTTTTCAGAAGGTGCTGCAACACCCTCAGCACCCCTACTTCCTGCGGCTAACTCCCTCAGCACCCCTACTTCCTGCGGCTAACTCCCTCAGCACCCCTACTTTCTGCGGCTAACTCCCTCAGCACCCCTACTTCCTGCGGCTAACTCCCTCAGCACCCCTACTTCCTGCGGCTAACTCCCTCAGCACCCCTACTTCCTGCGGCTAACTCCCTCAGCACCCCTACTTCCTGCGGCTAACTCCCTCAGCACCCCTACTTCCTGCGGCTATGACCGTATAATGTATAATGTATACATTTATATTAAAATATTGCAACGACAGTTGAAGTCGGAAGTTTACATACATCTTAGCCAAGTACATTTAAACTCAGTTGTTCACAATTCCTGACATTTAATCCTGGTAAAAATTCCCCTGTTTTAGGTCAGATAGCATCACCACTTTATTTTAAGAATGTGAAATGTCAGAATAATAGTAGAGAGAATGATTTATTTCAGCTTTTATTTCTTTCATCACATTCCCAGTGGGTCAGAAGTTTACATACACTCAATTAGTATTTGGTAGCATTGCCTTTAAATTGGTTAACTTGGGTTAAATGTTTCAGGTAGCCTTCCACAAGCTTCCCACAATAAGTTGGGTGAATTTTGGCCCATTCCTGCTGACAGAGCTGGTGTAACTGAGTCAGGTTTGTAGGCCTCCTTGCTCGCACACGCTTTTTCAGTTCTGCCCACATATTTTCTATAGGATTGAGGTCAGGGCTTTGTGATGGCCACTCCAATACCTTGACTTTGTTGTCCTTAAGCCATTTTTCCACAACTTTGGAAGTATGCTTGGGGTCATTGTCCATTTGGAAGACCCATTTGCGACCAAGCTTTAACTTCCTGACTGATGTCTTAAAATGTTGCTTCAACATATGCACATAATTTTCGTGCCTCATGATGCCATCTATTTTGTGAAGGGCACCAGTCTCTCCTGCAGAAAAGCACCCCCACAACATGATGCTGCCACCCCTGTGCTTCACGCTTGGGGTGGTGTTCTTCAACTTGCAAGCCTCCCCCTTTTTCCTCCAAACATAACAATGGTCATTAGGGCCAAACAGTTATATTTTTGTTTCATCAGACCAAAGGACATTTCTCCCAAAAATAACGACCTTTGTCTCCATGTGCAGTTGCAAACCGTAGTCTGGCTATTTTATGGCTGGTTTGGAGCAGTGGCTTCTTCCTTGCTGAGCGGCCTTTCAGGTTATGTCGATTTAGGACTCGTTTTACTGTGGATATAGATTATTTTGTACCTGTTTCCTCCAGCATCTTCACAAGGTCCTTTTGTTGCTGTTCTGGGATTGATTTGCACTTTTCACACCAAAGTACATCTCTAGGAGACAGAACGTCAACGTTATGTCAATTAGCCTATCAGAAGCTTCTAAAGCCATGACATAATTTTCTGGAATTTTCCAAGCTGTTTAAAGGCACAGTCAACTTAGTGTATGTACACTTCTGTCCTACTGGAAATGTGATACAGTGAATTATAAATTATATAATCTGTCTGTAAACAATAGTTGGAAAAAATTACTTGTGCCATGCACAAAGTAGATGTCCTAACTGACTTGCCAAAACTATAGTTTATTAACAAGAAATGTGTGGAGTGGTTGAAACACGAGTTTTAATGACTCCAACCTAAATGTACGTAAACTTCCGACTTCAACTGTATCTTGCATTTGCACAGAGCAGTAGAGCTGAGGCACTAACGTAAGTTGCACACATGGGGGAACATTTTTAGTAACCTAGGATCTCTCATTTTTTTTGTATCCCTTTTAATAAAACCAATTTCAAGCTATTCTAATTAATTTCACATGACTGGATTCTGGCAGAAACATTTTTAATACCGCACAAATGATCGAAATGACAGGATTATTTGACACTGAAAAACGGAGAATCTGAGATCAATAAAAAACTAAATTAGTATAGTCCAGATCTAAACATGTTTTACAGTTTCACTGAATCACCCAATGATGCTGGTGATGGCCGACGTGTTGGAGCCAAACACCTCTCAATTCAATTCAATTCAATTCAAGTCAATTCAACTCAATTCAATTCAATTCAACTCAATTCAATTCAACTCAATTCAATTCAATTCAACTCAATTCAATTCAATTCAACTCAACTCAACTCAATTCAATTCAACTCAACTCAATTCAATTCAACTCAATTCAATTCAACTCAATTCAATTCAATTCAACTCAATTCAATTCAACTCAATTCAACTCAATTCAATTCAATTCAATTAAACTCAATTCAATTCAATTCAACTCAATTCAATTCAACTCAATTCAATTCAATTCAATTCAACTCAACTCAATTCAACTCAATTCAATTCAATTCAATTCAACTCAATTCAACTCAATTCAATTCAACTCAATTCAATTAAACTCAATTCAATTCAACTCAATTCAATTCAATTCAACTCAATTCAATTCAACTCAATTCAATTCAACTCAATTCAATTCAACTCAATTCAATTCAACTCAACTCAACTCAATTCAATTCAATTCAACTCAATTCAATTCAACTCAATTCAATTCAACTCAATTCAATTCAACTCAATTCAATTCAATTCAACTCACATCAATTCAATTCAACTCAACTCAATTCAACTCAATTCAATTCAATTCAATTCAATTCAACTCAATTCAACTCAATTCAATTCAATTCAACTCAATTCAATTCAACTCAATTCAATTCAACTCAATTCAATTCAACTCAATTCAATTCAATTCAACTCAATTCAATTCAACTCAATTCAATTCAACTCAATTCAATTCAATTGAACTCAATTCAATTCAACTCAACTCAATTCAATTCAATTCAATTCAATTCAATTCAAGGGGCTTTATTGGCATGGGAAACATGTGTTAACATTGCCAACGCAAGTGAGGTAGATAATATACAAAAGTGAAATAAACAATACAAATTTCACATACACATACACATAAACTGTCTCTCTCTCTCTCTCTCTCTCTCTCTCTCTCTCTCTCTCTCTCTCCCTCTCTCTGTCTCTTTCCCTCTCTCTCTCTCTCTCTGTCTCTCTCCCTCTCTCTCTCTCTCTCGGAAGTCATAGTCTCTCATAGTCTCATAGTCTTCTCTTTTCAGCAGGAGCTCAGCAGGAGCTATTTGCTTCAAACCTGTTTTTTTCCCCCCATGATTGTACATTGTATATTGAAATAAGAAAAAGTCCTGTTTTGTATGCCTGCTGTTTTTTCACGGACAGATTTTCCACGCCTTCCAGGCTGTAGGCTTTTCCTTGTTAGTGGGCTACAATCTACAGCTCAGCTATTTTGAAAAAGAAGCTAATGATCCTCTGTGGCTAAATTATAGGTCTTCTCATGGTGTAGTTGGCTATTCTGAATGATTTCTTTCTGAACAGACAGCAGTTATTCTATAACTTTGGCAAATCTATTTCAATTTATAAGCCCAGTCATTGCGCAATCACATGTAAAAACAGGCCTAGTTGGATATAGCTTGTGTGCTCTAGGGCAAAAGTGTCTAGATGGAATTTGTATTTGTGTTGTCCTGGCAACTGGATCTTTTTTTTTAGGAACACCATTATTTTACTGAGATTTACTGTCAGGGCCCAGGTCTGACAGAATCTGTGCAGAAGATCTAGGTGCTTCTGTAGGCCCTTCTTGGTTGGTGACAGAAGCACCAGATCATCAGCAAACAGTAGACAGTAGACATTTTACTTCAGATTCTAGTAGGGTGAGGCCCGGGTGCTGCAGACTGTTCTAGTGCCCTCGCCACTAATTTGAAGGGGTGTCCACATACTTTTGTGTATATATATATATATATATATAAGTACCATGGCAACTACACTCGTCCAATACCAGAAGTCAATGACACATCACTAGGGTTCCATGCTGGTTTGGTTTAAAGGGTCTAATGATTGCAGGTGGGGGCGGGGGCATATAAAGGACTAGCCCCACCCCTTTTCGGGGGCGGTGATCTGGTTGGTTGCGTTGAATGTGGTGTGAGTGACCAATAGGTGAAAGGTTCCGCTCCAGGGTAGGGAGGGAAGTAGGAGGAGTTTAGGCCAAGTTTACACCTTTACGATTGCAGTGAAACTTTCCGTACATTCTTTGTTAATATTATGCAGTTTATTTGATTTCATTTTCTTCGGGTTTTCTGTTTGACATTTTTAGATTTGACAGGGAAGCTGAGAGGTTAAATATACTGTTTAGGTTTTCTACTTCCAAGTTTACACCTTCACTATGACATTGAACTGTTTTGTCCAGGAAATTGTCTAAAAGGGATTGAATTTGTTGTTGCCTAATTGTTTTTTGGTAGGTTTCCACAATACTTTCCTTCCACCTATAGCATTTCTTAGTAATATTATTAATTTCCTTTGGTTTTGATGCCTCACGATTGAGTATTGTTCTGTTCAAGTAGACTGAGATTTTCCTGATCTGATAAGGATGCCAGTGGGCTGACTGTGAACGCTCTGAGAGACTCGGCGTTGAGATCAGTGATAAAGTACTCCTGCCAAGAGAAGAGCTGTAGGTGTACCTACCGTTGTAATCTCTCACCCCCCCCCCCCCCCCCAGTGTGCTCTATGTTGCTAACACACAGCGGGGCGCGCTATCTGTTGGATGGTGTCTTAATAAAGGAAGGAACATCAACATATTGACATCGTGTTCAAGGGGAAAATGTATCATCAAGAAGGAAGGAAGGAAGGAAGGAAGGAAGGAAGGAAGGAAGGAAGGAAGGAGATAGTCGGAGGAGGCCGCCTGCCAACATCTTTGAATTTGACTTTGTCTCCTTTCATACTAAACTCTCTCTCTCTCTCTCTCTCTCTCTCTCCTCTCTCCTCTCTCTCTCCTCTCTCTCCACCATCCCCCACCTTCCTGCCAAGTAGGTTGGTGAGTTAGCATGTCTGTTCTCTCCGGACTGCTCGGTTGGGGCCATCACCTGTTTCAGTTCCTCTCTCTACCTGACTCCTCTCTCTACCTCCACAACCTCCTCGTTCACCTTTAGATCTTGGTTGGTAGTTTTCCTCACCGCTCTGGCTCCGCAACAGAACAGACGTCTTATCAGATGTGACTGATTGGTGTGTTATGGGCTCTGGGTAGCCATTAAGCAATTTACCTAAATCATTGCGGGGATTAGTCTAATTACCCCATGATTAGCATCAAATTAATATAATGAATGTTTAACTTGTGATGTCTATTGACAGTGTTACAACACACCAGACTGATGTTGACAGTGGTAAACCACGCCAGACTGATGTTGACAGTGTTACAACACACCAGACTGATGTTGACACTGGTAAACCACACCAGACGGATATTGACAGTGATAAACCACACCAGACTGATGTTGACAGTGGTAAACCACACCAGACGGATATTGACAGTGATAAACCACACCAGACTGATGTTGACAGTGTTACACCACACCAGACTGATGTTGACAGTGGCAATACCCCACCAGACTGATATTGACAGTGGTACACCCCACCAGACTGATATTGACAGTGGTACACCCCACCAGACTGATATTGACAGTGGTACACCCCACCAGACTGATATTGACAGTGGTACACCCCACCAGACTGATATTGACAGTGGTACACCCCACCAAATTGATGTTGACAGTGGTACACCACACCAGACTGATATTGACAGTGGTACACCCCACCAGACTGATATTGACAGTGGTAACCCCACCAGACTGATGTTGACTGTAGCAATACCACATCAGATTGATGTTGACAGTGGTACACCCCACTAGACTGATATTGACAGTGGTACACCCCACCAGACTGATATTGACAGTGGTACACCCCACCAGACTGATATTGACAGTGGTACACCCCACCAGACTGATATTGACAGTGGTAACCCCACCAGACTGATATTGACAGTGGTACACCCCACCAGACTGATATTGACAGTGGTACACCCCACCAGACTGATATTGACAGTGGTAACCCCACCAGACTGATATTGACAGTGGTAACCCCACCAGACTGATATTGACAGTGGTAACCCTACCAGACTGATGTTGACAAGCGATTGTGGTTTTTGTTTGTTTGTTTGCGTTGTTTGTACCTTATTTTTAAAACTTATTTTGTGCATAATGTTGCCACTACTGTCTCTTATGACCAAAAATAACTTCTGGACATCAGGACTGTGATTACTGACCACGGACTGGCAGAATCCTTTTTTCCTTTAACGAGTCTGACGAGCCCCCTGTATATCGTCTCACTATTGATATTTTACTGCTTCTCTTTAATTACTTGTTACTTTTGTTTCTTATTCTTATCCGTATTTTTTTAAATTAAACAAGCATTTCACTGTAATACCTGTTGTATTCGGCGCATGTGACTAATAACATTTGATTTTATTGGATGTTGCTGGGGAGAGTGGTACACCCAATGGCGATTTTAGCATGCAAATCTTGATGCGACAAACAATGGTGCCCACAAACTGTTAGGTCCTACATAAAGCTGTCCCAACAGCAGTTACAACACTTTACCACTGCTACACCTGGCTATCAGCAGAGCCTTGTCTGGCAGCGAAACCTCATTTACAGCCTTTCAGAAGAACATAGCTGATATGACTGACTTGCTTAAAATAAACAATTGAGATGTACAAACTATGACATAAGGCAACGACAAGCGGATAAGAGGCAATTCGTAACTTCGATTAAGACATTCATGAGAAAGCTCGGACGGACCTAGTCAATATAACTATTTGTTCAGCACTTGTGAAATATACAGCGACAGAATTCAGAACACGGGCCATTCTTACAATGTTCTCCCTGTACACCAAGTCAGAACCGTGGGATAAATAAAGAGGGCATATATATGCAGACAATGAAAGCTCTTACGATAGTCAGAACAGTTGGTGAAATAAAGAGCGGGAAATAGACCAAATTATTAGGGTGAGGCACCTGGTCTACTAACAGCTTACTACATAACATACACTACTCAAATAGTGTAAATGGCTTTAACTCCCTAATGGCTTTAACTCCTCAAGTTAATGGTTTTAAGCTCCTTGAATTAATGGCTTTAACTCCCTGAGTTAATGGCTTTAACTCCTTGAGGTAATGGGTTTAACTCCTTGACCTAATGGCTATAATTCCCTGAGTTAATGGCTATAACTCCATGAGTTAATGGATCTACCTCCCTGAGTTAATGGCTATAACTCCCTGAGTTAATGGCTATAATTCCCTGAATTAATGGCTTTAGTTCCCTGAGTTAATGGCTATAACTCCCTGAGTTAATGGATCTACCTCCCTGAGTTAATGGCTATAACTCCCTGAGAAATGGCTATAACTCCCTGAATTAATGGCTTTAGTTCCCTGAGTTAATGGCTATAACTCAATGAATTAATGGCTTTACTTCCCTGAGTTAATGGCTATAACTCAATGAATTAATGGCTTTAGTTCCCTGAGTTAATGGCTATAACTCCCTGAGTTAATGGATCTACCTCCCTGAGTTAATGGCTATAACTCCCTGAGTTAATGGCTATAACTCCCTGAATTAATGGCTTTAGTTCCCTGAGTTAATGGCTATACCTCCCTGAGTTAATGGCTATAACTCCCTGCATTAATGGCTTTACCTCCCTGAGTTAATGGCTATAACTCCCTGAGTTAATGGCTATAACTCAATGAATTACTGGCTTTAGTTCCCTGAGTTAATGGCTATACCTCCCTGAGTTAATGGCTATAACTCCCTGAGTTAATGGATCTACCTCCCTTAGTTAATGGCTATAACTCCCTGAGTTAATGGCTATAACTCCCTGAGTTAATGGCTATAACTCCCTGAATTAATGGATCTACCTCCCTGAGTTAATGGCTATAACTCCCTGAGTTAATGGATCTACCTCCCTGAGTTAATGGCTATAACTCCCTGAGTTAATGGCTATAACTCCCTGAGTTAATGGCTATAACTCCCTGAATTAATGGATCTACCTCCCCGAGTTAATGGCTATAACTCCCTGAATTAATGGCTTTAGTTCCCCGAGTTAATGGCTATAATTCCATGAGTTAATGGCTATAACTCCCTGAGTTAATGGATCTACCTCCCTGATTAATTGGCTATAACTCCTGGAGTTAATGGCTATAATTCCCTGAGTTAATGGCTATAACACCCTGAATTAATGGCTTTAGTTCCCTGAGTTAATGGCTATAATTCCCTGGGTTAATGGCTATAACTCCCTGAATTAATGGCTTTAGTTCCCTGGGTTGATGGCTATAACTCCCTGAATTAATGGCTTTAGTTCCCTGAGTTAATGGCTATAACTCCCTGAATTAATGGCTTTAGTTCCCTGGGTTAATGGCTATAACTCCCTGAATTAATGGCTTTAGTTCCCTGGGTTAGTGGCTATAACTCCCTGAATTAATGGCTTTAGTTCCCTGAGTTAATGGCTTTAACTCCCTAATGGCTTTAACTCCCTAATGGCTTTAGTTCCCTGGGTTAATGGCTATAACACCCTGAATTAATGGCTTTAGTTCCCTGGGTTAATGGCTATAACTCCCTGAATTAATGGCTTTAGTTCCCTGAGTTAATGGCTATAACTCCCTGAATTAATGGCTTTAGTTCCCTGAGTTAATGGCTATAACACCCTGAATTAATGGCTTTAGTTCCCTGAGTTAATGGCTATAACTCCATGAGTTAATGGATCTACCTCCCTGAGTTAATGGCTATAACTCCCTGAGTTAATGGCTATAACTCCATGAGTTAATGGATCTACCTCCCTGAGTTAATGGCTATAACTCCCTGAGTTAATGGCTATAACTCCCTGAATTAATGGCTTTAGTTCCCTGGGTTAATGGCTATTACTCCCTAAATTAATGGCTTTAGTTCCCTGAGTTAATGGCTATAACTCCCTGAATTAATGGCTTTAGTTCCCTGAGTTAATGGCTATAACACCCTGAATTAATGGCTTTAGTTCCCTGAGTTAATGGCTATAACTCCATGAGTTAATGGATCTACCTCCCTGAGTTAATGGCTATAACTCCCTGAGTTAATGGCTATAACTCCATGAGTTAATGGATCTACCTCCCTGAGTTAATGGCTATAACTCCCTGAATTAATGGCTTTAGTTCCCCGAGTTAATGGCTATAATTCCATGAGTTAATGGCTATAACTCCCTGAGTTAATGGATCTACCTCCCTGATTAATTGGCTATAACTCCTGGAGTTAATGGCTATAATTCCCTGAGTTAATGGCTTTAGTTCCCCGAGTTAATGGCTATAACTCCATGAGTTAATGGATCTACCTCCCTGAGTTAATGCTATAACACCCTGAATTAATGGCTATAACACCCTGAATTAATGGCTTTAGTTCCCTGAGTTAATGGCTATAACTCAATGAATTAATGGCTTTAGTTCCCTGAGTTAATGGCTATAACTCAATGAATTAATGGCTTTAGTTCCCTGGGTTAATGGCTATAACTCCCTGAATTAATGGCTTTAGTTCCCTGGGTTAATGGCTAGAACTCCATGAGTTAATGGATCTACCTCCCTGAGTTAATGGCTATAACTCAAAGAATTAATGGCTTTAGTTCCCTGAGTTAATGGCTATAATTCCATGAGTTAATGGCTATAACTCCATGAGTTAATGGATCTACCTCCCTGATTTAATGGCTATAATTCCCTGAGTTAATGGCTATAACTCCATGAGTTAATGGATCTACCTCCCTGAGTTAATGGCTATAACTCCCTGAGTTAATGGCTTTAGTTCCCCGAGTTAATGGCTATAACTCCCTGAGTTAATGGATCTACCTCCCTGATTAATTGGCTATAAC
>NC_092152.1:5816119-5876426 GCF_045791955.1 Oncorhynchus clarkii lewisi | reverse complement strand
CATGTTGTGTTGCTACCATGTTGTTGTCATGTTGTGTTGCTACCATGTTGTTGTCATGTTGTGTTGCTACCATGTTGTTGTCATGTTGTGTTGCTACCATCTTGTTGTTATGTTGTGTTGCCACCATGTTGTTGTCATGTTGTGTTTCTACCATGTTGTTGTCATGTTGTGTTGCTACCATGTTGTTGTCATGTTGTGTTGCTACCATCTTGTTGTTATGTTGTGTTGCCACCATGTTGTTGTCATGTTGTGTTTCTACCATGTTGTTGTCATGTTGTGTTGCTACCATGTTGTTGTCATGTTGTGTTGCTACCATGTTGTTGTCATGTTGTGTTGTTGTCATGTTGTTGTTATGTTGTGTTGCTACCATGTTGTTGTCATGTTGTGTTGCTACCATGTTGTTGTCATGTTGTCTTGCTACCATGTTGTTTTCATGTTGTGATGCTACCATGTTGTTGCCATGTTGTGTTGCTACCATGTTGTTGTCATGTTGTGTTGCTACCATGTTGTTGTCATGTTGTGCTGCTGCCATGTTGTGTTGCTACCAAGTTGTTGTCATGTTGTGTTGCTACCATGTTGTTGTCATGTTGTGTTGCTACCAAGTTGTTGTCATGTTGTGTTGCTACCAAGTTGTTGTCATGTTGTGTTGCTACCAAGTTGTTGTCATGTTGTGTTGCTACCATGTTGTTGTCATGTTGTGGTGCTACCTTGTTGTTGTCATGTTGTGTTGCTACCATGCTGTGTTGTCATGTGTTGCTGCCTTGCTATGTTGTTGTCTTTAGGTCTCTCTTTATGTAGTGTTGTGGTGTCTCTCTTTATGTAGTGTTGTGGTGTCTCTCTTTATGTAGTGTTGTGGTGTCTCTCTTTATGTAGTGTTGTGGTGTCTCTCTTTATGTAGTGTTGTGGTGTCTCTCTTTATGTAGTGTTGTGGTGTCTCTCTTTATGTAGTGTTGTGGTGTCTCTCTTTATGTAGTGTTGTGGTGTCTCTCTTTATGTAGTGTTGTGGTGTCTCTCTTTATGTAGTGTTGTGGTGTCTCTCTTTATGTAGTGTTGTGGTGTCTCTCTTTATGTAGTGTTGTGGTGTCTCTCTTTATGTAGTGTTGTGGTGTCTCTCTTTATGTAGTGTTGTGGTGTCTCTCTTTATGTAGTGTTGTGTTGTCTCTCTTTATGTAGTGTTGTCTCTCTTTATGTAGTGTTGTGGTGTCTCTCTTTATGTAGTGTTGTGGTGTCTCTCTTTATGTAGTGTTGTGGTGTCTCTCTTTATGTAGTGTTGTGGTGTCTCTCTTTATGTAGTGTTGTGGTGTCTCTCTTTATGTAGTGTTGTGGTGTCTCTCTTTATGTAGTGTTGTGGTGTCTCTCTTTATGTAGTGTTGTGGTGTCTCTCTTTATGTAGTGTTGTGGTGTCTCTCTTTATGTAGTGTTGTGTTGTCTCTCTTTATGTAGTGTTGTCTCTCTTTATGTAGTGTTGTGGTGTCTCTCTTTATGTAGTGTTGTGGTGTCTCTCTTTATGTAGTGTTATGGTGTCTCTCTTTATGTAGTGTTGTGGTGTCTCTCTTTATGTAGTGTTGTGGTGTCTCTCTTTATGTAGTGTTGTGGTGTCTCTCTTTATGTAGTGTTGTGGTGTCTCTCTTTATGTAGTGTTATGGTGTCTCTCTTTATGTAGTGTTGTGGTGTCTCTCTTTATGTAGTGTTGTGGTGTCTCTCTTTATGTAGTGTTGTGGTGTCTCTCTTTATGTAGTGTTGTGGTGTCTCTCTTTATGTAGTGTTGTGGTGTCTCTCTTTATGTAGTGTTGTGGTGTCTCTCTTTATGTAGTGTTGTGGTGTCTCTCTTTATGTAGTGTTATGGTGTCTCTCTTTATGTAGTGTTGTGGTGTCTCTCTTTATGTAGTGTTGTGGTGTCTCTCTTTATGTAGTGTTGTGGTGTCTCACTTGTTGTGATGTGTGTTCTGTCCGATTTTACTATTATATATATTTATTTTTAATCCCAGCCCCCGTCCCCCCGCAGGAGGCCTTTTGTCTTCTGGTAGGCCGTCATTGTAAATACGAATTTGTTATTAACTGACTTGCCTCGTTAAATAAAGGTTAAAATAATTTTTAAAAATATATTCCATGACACTTTTGATAAAATCTTGACTTGACGTGAACCTGTTTATCCACCTGTCCTTCAGACAAGGAGGTGACTGAACATGTTGTTGTGTTGTTTGATGCAAGAAAACCTTTACGGCATAAAAATCATTATTATTTCCCGTACCATTACTACAGAGAATCAGAAGAATTATGCTACCCTCTCTCTGCCTAATGGCTACTTAAGTTATTCAAACCTGTTTCAAAATACAACACTGCCCCTTTAAGACAAAAAAAAACAAGCTCTTTACCTGACTTGCTTTTCAAAGATGTCTAGAAATGTAGACATTTTGTGCTCTTGTAGGAAACAATCACTCCCCCATTGCTGACTACAAATGATCTATAACTGGGCTAATAACTCAGTAACTAGCAAAGAATGTGAACAAAATGTGCACAGCTCTTGCTTTGATCTCAAAACAAGCACATCTACTCACGCCCGCTCATGCTGTAAACACAGTCCAGTTCAAAGTGAAGGGCACAGATCCGTATATGGCAATGGTCTATTTGCATATAGGCCTACTGTAGCTCTGATTGGTTATGCAGCACAGGTCTGTGGAGAGTATGGGCTGAGTCGTGTCAATGCAATAGAATCCTACTCCGACGCGTTCTGCCAACAACAACATTTCTTGCATAATTTTATTTTGTTTCGGTATGCTGCGTTGAAAGTGGCTAATATTCGATCACAATTGCCACAGTAAAGGGAAACGTTGATAGTGTTAACAGGGAAAAACTGAATTTCAATTTCGTGCTTCTCTCCGTCTGTTGTCGTTTTTCTGCACAGTCTCGGGGATACTGCCCACATACTGCCACACTTCTAAGATGGAACATTGGCCGCCACCATGCTTGAAAATATGAATGAGTGGTACTCAGTGATGTGTTTGTATTTGCTCCAAACATAACATTTTGTATTCAGGGCATGAAGTTGATTTCTTTGCTACATTTTCTGCAGTTCTGCTTATTAAGTACCTTGTTGCAAACAGGATGCATGTTTTGGGATATTTTTATTCTGTTCAGGCTTCCTTCTTTTCACTCTGTCATTTAGGTTAGTATTGTGGAGTAACTATAATGCTGTTGATCCATCCTCAGTTTTCTCCTATCACAGCCATTAAACTCTGTAACTTAAAGTCACCATTGACCTCATTGTAAAATGTAATTCCTCTCCGGGCATCTGAGTTATGAAGGACAACAGTATCTTTGTAGAGACTGGTTGTATTTATTAACACCATCCAAAGCGTTAGTAATAACTTCACCATTTTCAAAGGGATATTCCATATCTGCTTTGATTTTTATTTAACCATCTACCAATCGGTGCCCTTCTTTGCAAGGCTTTGGAAAACCTCCCCTGTCTTTGTGTTTGAAATTCACTGCTCGACTGAGGGACCTTGCAGATAATTGTATTAATTTAACTAGGCAAGTCAGTTAACAACAAATTCTTATTTTCAATGACAGTCTAGGAACAGTGGGTTAACTGCCTTGTTCAGGGGCAGAATGACAGATTTTTACCTTGTCAGCTCGGGGATTTGAACTTGCAACCTTCCGGTTACTTGTCCAACTCTCTAACCACTAGGCTACCCTGCCGCCTCTACACTCTAACCACTAGACTACCCTGCCCCCTCTACACTCTAACCACTAGGCTACCCTGCCACCTCTACACTCTAACCACTAGGCTACCCTGCCACCTCTACACTCTAACCACCAGGCTACCCTGCCACCTCTACACTCTAACCACCAGGCTACCCTGCCGCCTCTACACTCTAACCACTAGACTACCCTGCCACCTCTACACTCTAACCACTAGACTACCCTGCCACCTCTACACTCTAACCACTAGACTACCCTGCCACCTCTACACTCTAACCACTAGACTACCCTGCCGCCTCTACACTCTAACCACTAGGCTACCCTGCCGCCTCTACACTCTAACCACTAGACTACCCTGCCGCCTCTACACTCTAACCACTAGACTACCCCGCCGCCTCTACACTCTAACCACTAGACTACCCTGCCACCTCTACACTCTAACCACTAGTCTACCCTGCCGCCTCTACACTCTAACCACTAGACTACCCTGCCGCCTCTACACTCTAACCACTAGACTACCCTGCCGCCTCTACACTCTAACCACTAGACTACCCTGCCACCTCTACACTCTAACCACCAGGCTACCCCGCCGCCTCTACACTCTAACCACTAGACTACCCCGCCGCCTCTACACTCTAACCACTAGACTACCCTGCCGCCTCTACACTCTAACCACTAGACTACCCTGCCGCCTCTACACTCTAACCACTAGACTACCCTGCCACCTCTACACTCTAACCACCAGGCTACCCCGCCGCCTCTACACTCTAACCACTAGACTACCCTGCCACCTCTACACTCTAACCACTAGACTACCCTGCCACCTCTACACTCTAACCACTAGGCTACCCCGCCGCCTCTACACTCTAACCACTAGACTACCCTGCCTCCTCTACACTCTAACCACTAGGCTACCCTGCCACCTCTACACTCTAACCACTAGACTACCCCGCCGCCTCTACACTCTAACCACTAGGCTACCCTGCAACCTCTACACTCTAACCACTAGACTACCCCGCCGCCTCTACACTCTAACCACTAGGCTACCCTGCCTCCTCTACACTCTAACCACTAGGCTACCCCGCCGCCTCTACACTCTAACCACTAGACTACCCTGCCACCTCTACACTCTAACCACTAGACTACCCTGCCACCTCTACACTCTAACCACTAGGCTACCCCGCCGCCTCTACACTCTAACCACTAGACTACCCTGCCTCCTCTACACTCTAACCACTAGGCTACCCTGCCTCCTCTACACTCTAACCACTAGGCTACCCTGCCCCTCTACACTCTAACCACTAGGCTACCCTGCCTCCTCTACACTCTAACCACTAGGCTACCCCGCCGCCTCTACACTCTAACCACTAGACTACCCTGCCCCCTCTACACTCTAACCACTAGACTACCCCGCCGCCTCTACACTCTAACCACTAGACTACCCTGCCGCCTCTACACTCTAACCACTAGACTACCCTGCCGCCTCTACACTCTAACCACTAGACTACCCTGCCACCTCTACACTCTAACCACCAGGCTACCCCGCCGCCTCTACACTCTAACCACTAGACTACCCTGCCACCTCTACACTCTAACCACTAGACTACCCTGCCACCTCTACACTCTAACCACTAGGCTACCCCGCCGCCTCTACACTCTAACCACTAGACTACCCTGCCTCCTCTACACTCTAACCACTAGGCTACCCT
Source organism: Oncorhynchus clarkii lewisi (assembly GCF_045791955.1). Lineage (NCBI taxonomy): Eukaryota > Metazoa > Chordata > Actinopteri > Salmoniformes > Salmonidae > Oncorhynchus > Oncorhynchus clarkii. The sequence goes on along the minus strand of NC_092152.1, from coordinate 5,871,012 downwards.
GCCGCCTCTACACTCTAACCACTAGACTACCCCGCCGCCTCTACACTCTAACCACTAGACTACCCTGCCGCCCCTACACTCTAACCACTAGACTACCCCGCCGCCTCTACACTCTAACCACTAGACTACCCTGCCGCCCCTACACTCTAACCACTAGACTACCCCGCCGCCTCTACACTCTAACCACTAGACTACCCTGCCACCTCTACACTCTAACCACTAGGCTACCCTGCCACCTCTACACTCTAACCACTAGGCTACCCTGCCGCCTCTACACTCTAACCACTAGACTACCCCGCCGCCTCTACACTCTAACCACTAGACTACCCTGCCCCCTCTACACTCTAACCACTAGACTACCCCGCCGCCTCTACACTCTAACCACTAGACTACCCCGCCGCCTCTACACTCTAACCACTAGACTACCCTGCCCCCTCTACACTCTAACCACTAGACTACCCTGCCGCCTCTACACTCTAACCACTAGACTACCCCGCCGCCTCTACACTCTAACCACTAGACTACCCTGCCGCCTCTACACTCTAACCACTAGACTACCCCGCCGCCTCTACACTCTAACCACTAGACTACCCTGCCCCCTCTACACTCTAACCACTAGACTACCCCGCCGCCTCTACACTCTAACCACTAGACTACCCCGCCGCCTCTACACTCTAACCACTAGACTACCCTGCCCCCTCTACACTCTAACCACTAGACTACCCTGCCGCCTCTACACTCTAACCACTAGACTACCCCGCCGCCTCTACACTCTAACCACTAGACTACCCTGCCGCCTCTACACTCTAACCACTAGACTACCCCGCCGCCTCTACACTCTAACCACTAGACTACCCTGCCGCCTCTACACTCTAACCACCAGGCTCACCTGCCGCCCCAGAGACTGGTATGTGTAGGATACAGAGATGAGGTAGTCATTAAAGAAACATGTTGAACACTATTATTGAAAGAAAAACAAATACATTCAAAATATTTATTTGAAAACAGCTTAATATTTTGTAAAAGCACAATATTTCGGTAATCACATCACCCCAACTTTTCCGTTTTATGCAAAATAACACATACAATGTACTGTTCTTGAGTTCCATGCAACTTATTTTGTGACTTGTTATTAAGCAAAGTTTTACTCCTGAACGTATTTAGGCTTGCCATAACAAAGGTGTTGAGTACTTATTGACTCAAGACATTTCAGATTTTCATTTTTTAATTCATTTGTTAACGTTTCTAAAAACATAATTCCACTTTGACATTATGGGGCCAGTGACACGAAATCCATTTCAAATTCAGGCTATAACAGAACAAAAAATCAAGGGGTGTGAGTACCCTGAAGGCACTGTATATACAGTACTTAGGCTTACTAGTAAACATTAGATCGTCACGAGCCAACCGCATGTTGCAGCGAAAGTTCAGTCAGTCCCAACACCTTAGCCATAAACACCAAGAGGTCCGAAGCTCTTGAGAAGGTCAGTACTGTAGTGTAGGTGTTGTAACAAGGACCTTACAAATGTAACGTATTCACAACGTATCAAGGACCTTACAAATGTAACGTATTCACAACGTATCAAGGACCTTACAAAAGTAACGTATTCACAACGTATCAAGGACCTTACAAATGTAACGTATTCACAACGTATCAAGGACCTTACAAATGTAACGTATTCACAACGTATCAAGGACCTTACAAAAGTAACGTATTCACAACGTATCAAGGACCTTACAAATGTAACGTATTCACAACGTATCAAGGACCTTACAAATGTAACGTATTCACAACGTATCAAGGACCTTACAAATGTAACGTATTCACAACGTATCAAGGACCTTACAAATGTAACGTATTCACAACGTATCAAGGACCTTACAAAAGTAACGTATTCACAACGTATCAAGGACCTTACAAATGTAACGTATTCACAACGTATCAAGGACCTTACAAATGTAACGTATTCACAACGTATCAAGGACCTTACAAATGTAACGTATTCACAACGTATCAAGGACCATACAAAAGTAACGTATTCACAACGTATCAAGGACCTTACAAAAGTAACGTATTCACAACGTATCAAGGACCGTACAAATGTAACGTATTCACAACGTTAATCATCCTGAGTAGTTAGTAGTTGCAGTATTATCAAAGTGCTGTGGAACTTTGCCTTAGCCCCCCCCCCCCCCCCCCCCCCCCCACAGATACACACTCTTCGCCAGATGGAAACATTGACCTTGTCTTGGAGAGGGGGGGGAGGGGGGAGGAGGAGAGAAACTGTGTGAAAGATGGCGGCCCTAATGGTGAATCTCTCATGTTTTAATGTTCTCTGCACATACATTGGATTGTAATTATTAGTTTAATTACTACGACGTCGTTATCATCAAGGGCAAATTGAACACACTGACTGTGTTCACATTGCTCACTTTGACTGATAGAGGGTACGGTGTGCCAAGGCCTGAGGCGTGTGTGGCAAGCACACTCCCAACGTGTCTACCCGCTCTGGACTGGCACATGATGTATCTGGATGATAACAATGATAATAAAAACTATCAGTCATCATATCAGTTATTAACCAAAAAAAATGTTTATTTCATAAAAACTAGGTGGTATTGGCATAGTAGCAAGGGCATTGCCAGGAAGTAAACCAACGTAGGTAGACCAGGAAGTAAACCATTGAAGTGAACCAAGGTAGTAGACCATGGAGGTAGACCAGGAAGTAAACCAATGAAGTGAACCAAGGTAGTAGACCAGGGAGGTATACCAGGGAAGTAGACCAGGGAGGTAGACCAGGGAAGTAGACCAGGGGAGTAGACCAGGGAAGTAGACCAGGGAAGTAGACCGGGGAAGTAGACCAGGGAAGTAGACCAGGGAAGTAGACCAGGGAAGTAGACCAGGGAAGTAGACCAGGGAAGTAGACCAGGGATTTAGACCAGGGAAGTAGACCAGGGAGGTAGACCAGGGAAGTAGACCAGGGAAGTAGACCGGGGAAGTAGACCGGGGAAGTAGACCGGGGAAGTAGACAGGGGGTGTAGACCAGGGATTTAGACCAGGGAAGTAGACCAGGGAAGTAGACCAGGGGTTTAGACCAGGGAGGTAGACCAGGGAAGTAGACCGGGGAAGTAGACCGGGGAAGTAGACCGGGGAAGTAGACAGGGGAAGTAGACCGGGGAAGTAGACAGGGGAAGTAGACCAGGGAAGTAGACAGGGGGTGTAGACCAGGGAAGTAGACCGGGGAGGTAGACCAGGGAAGTAGACCAGGGATTTAGACCGGGGAAGTAGACCGGGGAAGTAGACCGGGGAAGTAGACCAGGGAAGTAGACCAGGGAAGTAGACCAGGGAGGTAGACCAGGGAAGTAGACCAGGGATTTAGACCAGGGAAGTAGACCGGGGAAGTAGACCAGGGAAGTAGACCAGGGATTTAGACCAGGGGAATAGACCAGGGAAGTAGACCAGGGGTTTAGAACAGTGAAGTAGACCAGGGAAGTAGACCAGGGGTTTAGACCAGGGAAGTAGACCAGAGAAGTAGACCAGGGAAGTAGACCAGGGAAGTATACCAGGGAAGTAGACCGGGGAAGTAGACCAGGGGTTTAGACCAGGGAAGTAGACCAGGGAAGTAGACCAGGGAAGTAGACCAGGGAAGTAGACCAGGGAAGTAGACCAGGGAGGTAGACCAGGGAAGTAGACCAGGGAGGTAGACCAGAGAAGTAGACCAGGGGTTGAGACCAGAGAAGTAGACCAGGGGTTGAGACCAGGGAGGTAGACCAGGGAAGTAGACCAGGGGTTTAGACCAGGGAAGTAGACCAGGGTTTGAGACCAGGGAGGTAGACCAGGGAGGTAGACCAGGGGTTGAGACCAGGGAGGTAGACCAGGGAAGTAGACCAGGGGTTTAGACCAGGGAGGTAGACCAGGGGTTGAGACCAGGGAAGTAGACCAGGGAAGTAGACCAGGGAGGTAGACCAGGGAAGTAGGCCAAGGGAGGTAGACCAGGGGTTCAGACCAGGGAGGTAGACCAGGGAAGTAGACCGGGGGTTGAGACCAGGGAAGTAGACCAGGGAGGTAGACCAGGGGTTGAGACCAGGGAAGTAGACCAGGGAAGTAGACCAGGGAGGTAGACCAGGGAAGTAGACCAGGGAAGTAGACCAGGGAAGTAGACCAGGGGTTGAGACCAGGGAGGTAGACCAGGGGTTGAGACCAGAGAAGTAGACCAGGGAAGTAGACCAGGGAGGTAGACCAGGGAAGTAGACCAGGGAGGTAGACCAGGGAAGTAGACCAAGGGAGGTAGACCAGGGGTTCAGACCAGGGTGGTAGACCAGGGAGGTAGACCAGGGGTTGAGACCAGGGAGGTAGACCAGGGGTTGAGACCAGGGAGGTAGACCAGGGAGGTAGACCAGGGAAGTAGACCAAGGGAGGTAGACCAGGGAAGTAGACCAGGGAAGTAGACCAGGGAAGTAGACCAGGGGTTTAGACCAGGGAGGTAGACCAGGGAAGTAGACCAGGGGTTTAGACCAGGGAGGTAGACCAGGGAAGTAGACCAGGGAAGTAGACCAGGGAAGTAGACCAGGGAGGTAGACCAGGAAGGTAGACCAGGGAAGTAGACCAGGGGTGTAGACCAGGGAAGTAGACCAGGGAAGTAGACCAGGGAAGTAGACCAGGGGTTGAGACCAGGGAGGTAGACCAGGGAAGTAGACCAGGGAAGTAGACCAGGGAATCTCAACTGTAGACACTCACAATGTCAGTGGTTTTGGCACAACAACGATTTTATAACGTTAATAATGATACCAATGTCTCTGCTCTTCTCATCATGACCACCATAATGAATACTTTATCCATCTATAGATACATCCAGCTCAGCTCTTATCAAGTTCACACATCCAGCTCTTGTAGGGGGTTATCAAGTTCACACATCCTGCTCTTGTAGGGGGTTATCAAGTTCATACATCCTGCTATCGTAGAGGGTTATCAAGTTCACACATCCTGCTCTTGTAAGGTGTTATCAAGTTCATACATCCTGCTATCGTAGAGGGTTATCAAGTTCATACATCCTGCTATCGTAGAGGGTTATCAAGTTCACACATCCTGCTCTCGTAGGGGGTTTTCAAGTTCACACATCCAGCTCTTGTAGGGGGTTATCAAGTCCATACATCCTGCTCTCGTAGAGGGTTATCAAGTTCACACATCTAGCTCTTGTGGGGGGTTATCAAGTTCACACATCTAGCTATTGTAGGGGGTTATCAAGTTCATACATCCGGCTATCGTAGGGGGTTATCAAGTTCATACATCCTGCTCTTTTAGGGGGTTATCAAGTTCACACATCCAGCTATCATAGGGGGTTATCAAGTTAATACATCCAGCTCTTGTAGGGGGTTATCAAGTTCACACATCCTGCTCTCGTAGGGGGTTATCAAGTTCACACATCCAGCTGTTGTAGGGGGTTATCAAGTCCATACATCCTACTAACGTAGAGGGTTATCAAGTTCACACATCTAGCTCTTGTAGGGGGTTATCAAGTTCACACATCTAGCTCTTGTAGAGGGTTATCAAGTTCACACATCTAGCTCTTGTAGGGGGTTATCAAGTTCACACATCCAGCTGTTGTAGGGGGTTATCAAGTCCATACATCCTACTAACATAGAGGGTTATCAAGTTCACACATCTAGCTCTTGTAGGGGGTTATCAAGTTCATACATCCAGCTCTTGTAGGGGGTTATCAAGTCCATACATCCTGCTCTCGTAGGGGGTTATCAAGTTCACACATCCAGCTCTTGTAGGGGGTTATCAAGTCCATACATCCTGCTCTCGTAGAGGGTTATCAAGTTCACACATCTAGCTCTTGTGGGGGTTATCAAGTTCACACATCTAGCTCTTGTAGGGGGTTATCAAGTTCATACATCCGGCTATCGTAGGGGGTTATCAAGTTCATACATCCTGCTCTTTTAGGGGGTTATCAAGTTCACACATCCAGCTATCTTAGGGGGTTATCAAGTTAATACATCCAGCTCTTGTAGGGGGTTATCAAGTTCACACATCCTGCTCTCGTAGGGGGTTATCAAGTTCACACATCCAGCTGTTGTAGGGGGTTATCAAGTCCATACATCCTACTAACGTAGAGGGTTATCAAGTTCACACATCTAGCTCTTGTAGGGGGTTATCAAGTTCATACATCCAGCTCTTGTAGGGGGTTATCAAGTCCATACATCCTGCTCTCGTAGGGGGTTATCAAGTTCACACATCCAGCTCTTGTAGGGGGTTATCAAGTCCATACATCCTGCTCTCGTAGAGGGTTATCAAGTTCACACATCTAGCTCTTGTGGGGGTTATCAAGTTCACACATCTAGCTCTTGTAGGGGGTTATCAAGTTCATACATCCGGCTATCGTAGGGGGTTATCAAGTCCATACATCCTGCTCTTTTAGGGGGTTATCAAGTTCACACATCCAGCTCTTGCATGGGGTGATCCAAGATCAAACATTATCCTAAGGAATTGTTTTGACTCAAGTTGAATTTAGTTTCAAAGACAATGTGGTTCTCTTTCATCTATCTGAAAGCATCGGTCTGAACACATTCTGCTGACTCGTGCTATGCTCAATCAGCAACACACTGCAGAGTTTTACCACATGTTGTGTGTGATACAGTGTGTTATCAGTACAGTCACTACTACCACTATCTGTAACAGCAAGCCTAGTCAGCATGTCTAACTGTAGAACAAAGAAGGTGTGCTGTTAAAAAAAAACTAAAGAGGTTCAAGGCATTCTTCATGATATTAAAATGCTTTCATTGTTGTGGCACGTTCAACGGAACAGAATTCTAGAAGTCAACTGTTTTTTTTCTCTGTTGCAGGTCGGGGAGTGTTTCTAACGACTGGGGTGAGATTTATGCCTTTGTGAAGAATCTGACAGATCGATTTGTGAGGTAAGCATTTTGTATTCTTTACAAATGACTTGTGGTCTGGCAAATGGACAAGGACTGAGTGTAATGGATAAAAGTGTTGGGTAAGTCAAGGAACAAGGGTGGACTGGATATGTTTGTTAAAATGGAATCTTGGAGATTTCAACAAATCCACAAATGCCACTTTTATCAATGCCAGCACTATGTCACATCTGAGTTTTAAACGTTCTTCTGATCAACTTCTGTCTAGCTAAACCACTTATTCAATGTTTTCCCAGTCCACCAATATAGCCCATCCCTACATAACGTACCAACTAGCATAGTTTAAAAGTACTCATGTCCAACCTGGGTTAAAATAGAGGATAAAAATGATCAGGAAAAAAGTTAATAAAATAAAATTGAAGGCAGAGTTTTTTTTTTTATAGCAACGTTGGTTGACTCAACGCTATGTGCTTGTCCAGACGGTATCGACCCAGCCAAACTGAAATGAATAAATGGTTTGTTGAAGAACATAGCAAGCAGGCCCGGTGGGAGTGGGAGGCAGCGAGGATCAGGCTTCTGGGCTGTGAGAATGGCCATTTGTAACCGGGGTGGTTCAGATCCACACATAGATATCTATCTCCCCTTCCTACCGCAGAGGGGGCCGGAAGACCGGGGTTCAAGTACTATTTGATATCTTTCAAGTAATTGAAGCGTTTGTTCTAGCCTTCCAAGAGGGCCAGATGGACGAGGTTTAAAGTATTGGGACTATTCTATTGGTCCGTTATGTCAGGCAGGCAAGCTCAATCAAGTGCAGATAAAGTTTTAGAAATGTATTTCGAATAGGATTTGAACCCAGGTGGTCTGCGTGAAATGGGTGTGTACAGTAAGGCCAACAGGACACAGAGAGGCGAGGACAATCTCCTACACAATGCTCCTTTACCAGGAACACTTCTGTTCTGCCATGTGGAGCGTGAAATCTGGACAGATTTCTCTCTTCTGGTTTTTCTCCAGATTTTGGATTTCTCCCTGGCACCTCAAGCAAGCTCTTGATTTATTCAGTGTGTTGTTTGAAAGAGAAAACTGGGAGGAGAAAAAAAAAAAGGATTTTAATTGCAATTTTAATTTCAGTCTAGCCTGAGATGTTAGGCTAAACATATTTAGATATCTGATCTGTTAGGTATTTATGGGGAATAGATGTGATTCTAGCCAGTCCATCACCCATCTAAAGTTGCAAATAATACTCATCTTTTGACTCACACAATTTCTCATTAATAACTAAATCCAAGTCTCAATCTCCACAAACAAATGACTCAGTCAGCCTCTGAAAAGCCTTCTCAGAAAGGACGTGATCCATACGTCTGCTGTGTTTTCTTGCCAGACTTGTCCGTGTGGCTAAAAGATGCTATGTGGGTCTGACTGTGGGAAAGGACTAGCTGAGACTAGTTGAGACTAGCTGAGACTAGTTGAGACTAGCTGAGACTAGCTGAGACTATCTGAGGATAGCTGAGACTATCTGAGACTAGCTGAGACTAGCTGAGGCTACCTGAGGATAGCTGAGACTAGTTGAGACTAGCTAAGACTAGCTGAGACTAGCTGAGACTAGCTGAAGATAGCTGAGACAAGTTGAGACTAGCTGAGACTAGCTGAGAATATCTGAGACTAGCTGAGACTAGCTGAGGATAGCTGAGACTAGCTGAGAATATCTGAGACTAGCTGAGACTATCTGAGGATAGCTGAGACTAGCTGAGGATAGCTGAGACTAGCTGAGACTAGCTGAGACTAGTTGAGACTAGCTGAGACTAGCTGAGGATATCTGAGACTAGTTGAGACTAGCTGAGACTAGCTGATACTAGCTGAGACTAGTTGAGACTAGTTGAGACTAGCTGAGACTAGGTAAGACTAGTTGAGACTAGATGAGACTAGCTGAGACTATCTGATACTAGTTGAGACTAGTTGAGACTAGCTAAGTCTAGCTGAGACTAGCTGAGACTAGTTGAGACTAGCTGAAACTAGCTGAGATTAGCTGAGACTAGCTGAGACTAGGCCATGTGTCATGTGGGTGGGAGAAAGCAGCACCTCTCCTTATGCTCTGAAGAACTCACATCTCTGAGGACTTTTTTATTTTTCAGAGTTTGTAAAGGTCTTTTTTTTTTAGCTAAATATTTATATCCATGCACAGCTGTGTTTGCACCTTTGCTGATAAATGAATAAGTATCAGTCAAGGCAAAAGTAACGGACAGGTGGAACGGCCACATTTAGATTGTGTGGGTTTGGTCTGGAAGCAAGCGCATGACTGTCCATTTCCCATTCACACCCTCATACATTGACAGGCATAAAAATGTATTGCACAACATCCTGTATGTGTGTATGTGGGGGGGGGGGGGGGGGGGGGGGGGGGGGGGGGGGTGAGTCATGACAATCTGTTTCCTGTATGTTAACCACTTCCTGGTACTAGAATCAGGTGATACAAACTAGTGTATCGGTATCTTGTATACCATGTAACATTTCATTTCGTCGCACTGCATATCTAATATAATGTCTTTACACTTAACAGCCTATTCAATAACTATCTATAGCATGCTGGTTTTATGATGTCAATGACAACATAATGATCACACCTTCACAGATTGCTGAGTGTTACATCACTGTGAATTCTCCAAGGAAAAAGGATGTCTAGAATAGGATACAATAATACTAATGATAATACTGTATATTGACCTGATATAAATTCTACTGTAATTTTAACCTGATATATATTCTACTGTAATATTAACCTGATATATATTCTACTGTATATTGACCTAATATATATTCTAATGTAATATTAACCTGATATATATTCTACTGATATATTAACCTGATATATATTCTACTGTAATATTGACCTGATATATATTCTACTGTATATTAACCTGATATATATTCTACTGTAATATTAACCCGATATATATTCTACTGTAATACTAACCTGATATATTTTCTACTGTATATTAACCTGACATATATTCTACTGTATTTTGAACTGATATATATTCCACTGAAATATTAACCTGATATATATTCTACTGTACTATTAACCTGATATATATTATACTGTAATATTAAACTGATATATATTCTACTGTAATATTAACCTGATATATATTCTACTGTACTATTAACCTGATATATATTCTACTGTAATATTAACCTAAATATATATTCTACTGTAACATTAAACTGATATATATTCTACTGTAATATTAACCTGATATATATTATACTGTATATTAACCTGATATATATTCTACTGTATATTAACCTGATATATATTATACTGTAATATTAACCTGATATATATTCTACTGTACTATTAACCTGATATATATTCTACTGTAATATTAACCTGATATATATTCTACTGTAATATTAACCTGATATATATTCTACTGTAATATTAACCTGATATATTTTCTACTGTAATATTAAACTGATATATATTCTACTGTAATATTAACCTGATATATATTATACTGTATATTAACCTGATATATATTCTACTGTCTATTAACCTGATATATATTATACTGTAATATTAACCTGATATATATTCTACTATAATATTAACCCGATATATATTCTACTGTAATATTAAACTGATATATATTCTACTGTAATATTAACCTGATATATATTCTACTGTAATATTGACCTGATATATATTCTACTGTATATTAGCCTGATATATATTCTACTGTAATATTAACCCAATATATATTCTACTGTAATACTAACCTGATATATTTTCTACTGTATATTAACATTATATATTTTCTACTGTATTTTGAACTGATATATATTCTACTATAATATTAACCTGATATATATTCTACTGTACTATTAACCTGATATATATTCTACTGTATTTTGAACTGATATATATTCTACTGTAATATTAAGCTGATATATATTCTACTGTACTATTTAACCTGATATATATTATACTGTAATATTAACCTGATATATATTCTACTGTAATATTAAACTGATATATATTCTACTGTAATATTAACCTGATATATATTATACTGTATATTAACCTGATATATATTCTACTGTATTTTGAACTGATATATATTCTACTGTAATATTAACCTGATATATATTCTACTGTACTATTAACCTGATATATGTTATACTGTAATATTAAACTGATATATATTCTACTGTAATATTAACCTGATATATATTCTACTGTACTATTAACCTGATATATATTCTACTGTAATATTAACCTGATATATATTCTACTGTAATATTAACCTGATATATATTCTACTGCAATATTAACCTGATATATATTCTACTGTAATATTAACCTGATATATATTCTACTGTAATATTAAACTGATATATATTCTACTGTAATATTAACCTGATATATATTATACTGTATATTAACCTGATATATATTCTACTGTATTTTGAACTGATATATATTCTACTGTAATATTAACCTGATATATATTCTACTGTACTATTAACCTGATATATATTATACTGTAATATTAAACTGATATATATTCTACTGTAATATTAACCTGATATATATTCTACTGTACTATTAACCTGATATATATTCTACTGTACTATTAACCTAAATATATATTCTACTGTAATATTAAACTGATATATATTCTACTGTAATATTAACCTGATATATATTATACTGTATATTAACCTGATATATATTCTACTGTATATTAACCTGATATATATTATACTGTAATATTAACCTGATATATATTCTACTGTACTATTAACCTGATATATATTCTACTGTAATATTAACCTGATATATATTCTACTGTAATATTAACCTGATATATATTTTACTGCAATATTAACCTGATATATATTCTAGTGTAATATTAACCTGATATATATTCTACTGTAATATTAAACTGATATATATTCTACTGTAATATTAACCTGATATATATTATACTGTATATTAACCTGATATATATTCTACTGTATATTAACCTGATATATATTATACTGTAATATTAACCTGATATATATTCTACTGTAATATTAACCCGATATATATTCTACTGTAATATTAAACTGATATATATTCTACTGTAATATTAACCTGATATATATTCTACTGTATATTAACCTGATATATATTCTACTGTAATTTTAGCCTGATATATATTCTTCTGTGTTGTTTAATTCCAGCCCCAGCATGAGGGTCTCCTTTATAGTGTTTTCGTCTTCAGCCAAAGTGATGTTACCTCTCACTGGAGACAGGTGTGGTATCCCTCCTATTGAGAATGACATAACATATAATAAGCCTTGTAATAACACATTATAAGCGTTCATATTACATGCTTATAACAGTCATAACTATGGACATTGTTATTTGTATCCACTGGCAAAAACACTGTGCCAGAAAATGTTGGATGGTGAGTTGATGTCTTTCCGTTTGAAGGTATGAAATCCAGGAAGGCCTGGAGAGACTGAGAGAGGTGAAGCCTGCAGGGGAGACCTACATGCATGAAGGGATTAAAGAGGTGCAGTATGGGTAACACGTTCATTGGATAGTCCCCAATACATACTTTACAGATGTTGAACTATCCATTAACCCTAAACCTAACCCTAAACCTAACCCTAAACCTTACTCTAAACCTAACCCTAATCCTTACCCTAAACCTTACCCTAAACTTAATCCCAAACCTAATCCTAATCCTAAACCAAATCCCAAACCTTACCCTAAACCTAATCCTTACCCTAAACCTTACCCTAAACCTAATCCTAAACTGAATCCTAAACCTTACCCTAAACCTTACCTTAAACCTAATCCTAATCCTAAACCTTACCCTAAACCTTACCCTAAACCTAATCCTAAACCGAATCCTAAACCTAGTCTAAACCACTAGCCAGTGGTCACCTCACTAGAGAAGCCTTCAGTACTGGGCATAATATCCCCCACATTATAATCATTACAGTAAAATACTGTGTTAGCATTTTCAGTCTGCCAATGACCCTGCCTGTGCTAGCATTGTCGGTCTGCCACTGACCCTGTCTGTGCAAGCCTTGTCAGTCTGCCGTTTGACCCTATTTGTGCTAGCCTTGTCAGTCTTCCATTTGATCCTATCTGTGCTACCATTGTCAGTCTGCCATTTGATCCTATCTGTGCTACCATTGTCAGTCTGCCATTTGATCCTATCTGTGCTAGCCTTGTCAGTCTGCCAATGACCATGCCTGTGCTAGCCTTGTCAGTCTGCCATTTGATCCTATCTGTCCTAGCCTAATAGCTAGGCGTTTGACCCTATCTGTGCTAGCCTAACGGCTAGGCGTTTGACCCTATCTGTGCTAGCCTAACAGCTAGGCGTTTGACCCCATCTGTGCTAGCCTAACAGCTAGGCGTTTGACCCTATCTGTGCTAGCCTAACAGCTAGGCGTTTGACCCTATCTGTGCTAGCCTAACAGCTAGGCGTTTGACCCTATCTGTGCTAGCCTAACAGCTAGGCGTTTGACCCTATCTGTGTTAGCCTAACAGCTAGGCGTTTGACCCTATCTGTGCTAGCCTAACAGCTAGGCGTTTGACCCTATCTGTGCTAGCCTAACAGCTAGGCGTTTGACCCTATCTGTGCTAGCCTAACAGCTAGGCATTTGACCCTATCTGTGCTAGCCTAACGTGCTAGCCTAGCGTTTGCTATCTGTGCTAGCCTAGCGTTTGCTGTGTTGGCACTAAACACGGTTTAAAATAGGGAGCAATTCAAAAGCCTACCATGCTGGAAGTACTCCAGGTGAACTAACGAATACATTATGACTCCTCTATAACAGTTCATTTTGAATGTATTCTCCTTCTGTAGACATGTCAGGTGTATTATAGGTTGGGGTCACTGCCATTTCAATTATAGTCAACTCAGCCAGGAAGTAAACTTACAAAAAATGGAATTCCAATTCCAATTTTCCTAATTGGAAAGCATGAAGCAAAATTGTAATTGGAGTTGTAATTTCCATTTACTTCCTGTAATTTCCGTTTACTTCCTGAGTTGACTGAACAGTAGGCCTAATGGAACTGACACCAACCCTCTTACTCTATAGTGTTATTTACTAATAAAGCTCATATCTCTCTGTTTATTCTTTGTGTTTGAACCTGAAAAGGCAAACCTTCAAATCAAAGCCCAAGCGACCAAGTCCTCCAGCATCATCGTGGCTTTGACGGACGGAAAGCTGGAGGTCTATGTACATGAACTAACAGTTGAAATGGTGAGTTTTTTTTATCCAAACGAAAATTATTCACGTTTACAAGGTGAAAATGATGGTTTTCTAATAACAGACTAAGCCCAGTCTTAGACTAAAAAGCAGGCTCAATTGAGAATTTCCATGAAAAAAATAAAAATAAATGATAATGTATAATCTGGGTCGAAGAATTCTGGCATGAATGTTCAATTCAGAGAGTTACTTGTTGGTTTAAATTTAAAGTTGTTCTGTTTTTTTTTTCTTTCTTTCAATTCAACTCAATTCAATTCAATTCAACTCAATTCAATTCAATTCAATTCAATTCAAGGGCTTTATTGGCATGGGAAACATGTGTTAACATTGCCAAAGCAAGTGAGGTAGATAATATATAAAGTGAATATATAAAGTGAAATAAACAATAAAACAATATCTTTCTCTAATGCAGGCCAACGATGCAAGGTACTACGGTGCTCGTGTGTACTGTGTTGGTATCAAGGACTTTGACGAGCAACAGCTAGCCGAGGTGGCTGACACCAAAGATCAAGTGTTTCCTGTTAAAGATGGCTTCCATGCACTCAAAGGCATTGTGAATTCAGTAAGACATGTTCATTTATTCACTGTTTTACTCTGAAGTAGGCGGTGAGTTTTCAAGGCACTACCTTCTTGTGGGAAAAAAAATACCTTTTGTTTGATGCTTGTAGGTAGCTTAGTGGTTAGAGCGTTGGAATAGTAACCAAAAGGTTGCTAGATCAAATCCCCGAGCTGACAAGGTACAAATCTGTCGTTCTACCCCTGAACAGGCAGTTAACCCACTGTTCCTAGGCTGTCATTGAAAATAAGAATTTGTTCTTACTGACTTGCCTAGTTAAATAAAGGTAAAATTGGAAAGACTCTCCATTTAGGTAGATGGAAAGAGAGTAGGTACATGGAAAGAAAGTAAGTAGATGGAAAGAGAGTAGGTAGATGGAAAGAGAGGAGGTAGATGGAAACAGAGGAGGTAGATGGAAACAGAGTAGATAGTAGGTAGATGGAAAGAGAGTAGTTAGATGGAAAGAGAGAGTAGGTAGATGGAAAGAGAGTAGGTAGATGGAAAGATAGGAGGTAGATGGAAACAGAGTAGATAGTAGGTAGATGGAAAGAGAGTAGGTAGATGGAAAGAGAGTAGTTAGATGGAAAGAGAGTAGGTAGATGGAAAGAGAGGAGGTAGATGGAAACATAGTAGGTAGATGGAAAGAGAGTAGATAGATGGAAAGAGAGTAGGTAGATGGAAAGAGAGGAGGTAGATGGAAACAGAGTAGATAGTAGGTAGATGGAAAGAGAGTAGTTAGATGGAAAGAGAGAGTAGGTAGATGGAAAGAGAGTAGGTAGATGGAAAGATAGGAGGTAGATGGAAACAGAGTAGATAGTAGGTAGATGGAAAGAGAGTAGGTAGATGGAAAGAGAGTAGTTAGATGGAAAGAGAGTAGGTAGATGGAAAGAGAGGAGGTAGATGGAAACATAGTAGGTAGATGGAAAGAGAGTAGATAGATGGAAAGAGAGTAGGTAGATGGAAAGAGAGAGTAGGTAGATGGAAAGAGAGGAGGTAGATGGAAACAGAGTAGATAGTAGGTAGATGGAAAGAGAGTAGTTAGATGGAAAGAGAGTAGTTAGATGGAAAGAGAGAGTAGGTAGATGGAAAGAGAGTAGGTAGATGGAAGGAGAGTAGATAGTAGGTAGATGGAAAGAGAGAGTAGGTAGATGGAAAGAGAGAGTAGGTACATGGAAAGAGAGAGTAGGTAGATGGAAAGAGAGAGTAGGTAATAACTGCTTGTGGCTCTCTGTGTTTCAACATGTAGACAGGAAAGGCTGTGTTTAACCACCTACAGTAACAGAATCCGCAGGAGGACAGCGCTGTCCTCAGTGCTGACAGTTAGTCATTGGCAGTGTTTGGGGAAGCTACTCTGAAAATATAGTTTTTTTTCCAAGCTACCAATTACTTCACACCGGAATAAGTTACACTAAATCTACCTTTAAGATAAATAGATTTTTTACTAACATTACTTTGAAAAAGTCCAAACTTCATCCAAACTACTTCATGAAAAAGTATCATATGTAAATTTGACATGATACACTACAACTTGCAAGAACATGTCACTTTGGGGTCATATGTTAACAGAATATGTAATTTAGCCTACTTAAAAACAAATAAAACAAAGTTCAAGTGAGAATTAGACATGTCTGAAAGAAAGTTCTGGTCTACTACACTAGTTAGCTACACTGCTACATGGTGAAACAGTAGTGTGTAGTTCCAGTAGCTAGCTACACCGCTACATGGTAAAACAGTAGTGTGTAGTTCCAGTAGCTAGCTACACCGCTACATGGTAAACCAGTAGTGTGTAGTTCCAGTAGCTAGCTACACCGCTACATGGTAAACCAGTAGTGTGTAGTTCCAGTAGTTAGCTACATTGCTACATGGTAAAACAGTAGTGTGTAGTTCCAGTAGTTAGCTACATCGCTACATGGTAAACCAGTAGTGTGTAGTTCCAGTAGTTAGCTACACCGCTACATGGTAAAACAGTAGTGTGTAGTTCCAGTAGTTAGCTACACCGCTACATGGTAAAACAGTAGTGTGTAGTTCCAGTAGTTAGCTACATGCTAAAACAGTAGTGTGTAGTTCCAGTAGTTAGCTAGACCGCTACCTGGTAAAACAGTAGTGTGTAGCTCCAGTAATTAGCTACATCGCTACATGGTAAAACGTGTATTAACTACTGGAAACACTACCTTAATTGTAATTTTGTTCATCTACCACCAAGCTACTGCAACATTTAGTTACATTACTAATTGAACAATAGTGTTTGACCAAAATCGGAAAACACACATTCTCACGCAACCCCTAATCGCTGCAAAGCTCCAAAGTTGCACAATTTTGACCAGCTGAATTACTGTTTGTGTTCCAAAGGAAACACACAGAGAGAGAGAGAGAGAGGGAGAGAGAGAGAGAGAGAGAGACAGCATTCTCCAGTGATTAGTAATCTTGGATGCTGCTGGACCTCGCTGGCCTCGTCAGTCCTCACTTGGATTTCTACGATTTGAAATCATCTGTGCAGCTTTCAGCTTTCTGGGACCCACTCTCTCCGCGTGTACAGTATACAGTGACTTCATGACAAGTGTTCCCGGAAAAATGTGCCTGAATTGAGAGAAGTCAGTACAATTGTAACTTTAGTAAAATGTTATAATTGTTTTGAAATGCCGACTGTTAGTGACTTCATATTCTAATGAAGGCTGTGAAGTACTATGCAACACTGTTGTGGTCATATCCTGTTATGCAGAGGCAGACTGCCCTTCATATTCAGCATGTAGCAGAGGAAGGCCCAGAAAATGGTGAACGACTCCAGACACCCAAGTCATAGACTGTTCTCTCTGCTACCGCACGACAAGCTGTACCGGAGAGCCAAGTCATAGACTGTTCTCTCTGCTACCGCACGACAAGCTGTACCGGAGAGCCAAGTCATAGACTGTTCTCTCTGCTACCGCTCGACAAGCTGTACCGGAGAGCCAAGTCATAGACTGTTCTCTCTGCTACCGCACGACAAGCTGTACCGGAGAGCCAAGTCATAGACTGTTCTCTCTGCTACCGCACGACAAGCTGTAACGGAGAGCCAAGTCATAGACTGTTCTCTCTGCTACCGCACGACAAGCTGTACCGGAGAGCCAAGTTTCGGCCCAAAAGGCTGCTTAACAGCTTCTACCCTCAAGCCATAAGACTGCTGAACAATTAATCAAGTGGCCACCCTGACTATTTACATTGACCTACACCTCTGTGTTTTATACACTGCTGCTACTCTGTTTATTATCTATGTACAGTCACTTTACCCCCACCTACATGTACAGATTACCTCAACTAACCTGTACTACTGTTTATTATCTATGTACAGTCACTTTACCCCCACCTACATGTACACATGACCTCAACTAACCTGTACTATCTATGTACAGTCACTTTACCCCTACCTACATGTACACATGACCTCAACTAACCTGTACTATCTATGTACAGTCACTTTACCCCTACCTACATGTACACATGACCTCAACTAACCTGTACTATCTATGTACAGTCACTTTACACCCACCTACATGTACACATGACCTCAACTAACCTGTACTATCTATGTACAGTCACTTTACCACCACCTACATGTACAGATTACCTCAACTAACCTGTCCTACTGTTTATTATCTATGTACAGTCACTTTACCCCTACCTACATGTACACATGACCTCAACTAATCTGTACTACTGTTTATTATCTATGTACAGTCTCTTTACCCCCACCTACATGTACACATGACCTCAACTAACCTGTACTATCTATGTACAGTCACTTTACCCCCACCTACATGTACACATGACCTCAACTAACCTGTACTATCTATGTACAGTCACTTTACCCCCACCTACATGTACAGATTACCTCGACTAACCCGTACCCCCGCACACTGACTCTGTACCGTAACACCCTGTATATAGCCTCCACACTGACTCTGTACCGATACCCCCTGTATATAGTCTCCACATTGACTCTGTACCAGTACCCCCTGTATATAATCTCCACATTGACTCTGTACCGGCACCCCCTGTATATAGCCTCCACATTGACTCTGTACTGGTACCCCCTGTATATAGCCTCCGCATTTACTCTGTACCGGTACCACCTGTATATAGCCTCCACACTGACTCTGTACCGATACCCCCTGTATATAGCCTCCACACTGACTCTGTACCGATACCCCCTGTATATAGCCTCCACACTGACTCTGTACTGGTACCCCCTGTATATTGCCTCCACATTGACTCTGTACCGATACCCCCTGTATATAGCCTCCACACTGACTCTGTACCGATACCCCCTGTATATAGCCTCCACATTGACTCTGTACCGGTACCCCCCTGTATATAGCCTCCACATTGACTCTGTACCGATACCCCCTGTATATAGCCTCCACATTGACTCTGTACCGGTACCCCCTGTATATAGCCTCCACACTGACTCTGTACCGATACCCCCTGTATATAGCCTCCACATTGACTCTGTACCGGTACCCCCTGTATATAGCCTCCACACTGACTCTGTACCGATACCCCCTGTATATAGCCTCCACATTGACTCTGTACCGATACCCCCTGTATATAGCCTCCACATTGACTCTGTACCGGTACCCCCAGTATATAGCCTCCACATTGACTCTGTACCGGTACCCCCTGTATATAACCTCCACATTGACTCTGTTCCGATACCCCCTGTATATAGCCTCCACATTGACTCTGTACCGGTACCTCCTGTATATAGCCTCCACATTGACTCTGTACCGGTACCCCCTGTATATAGCCTCCACACTGACTCTGTACCGGTACCCCCTGTATATAGCCTCCACATTGACTCTGTACCGATACCCCCTGTATATAGCCTCCACATTGACTCTGTACCGGTACCCCCTGTATATAGCCTCCACACTGACTCTGTACCGATACCCCCTGTATATAGCCTCCACATTGACTCTGTACCGGTACCTCCTGTATATAGCCTCCACATTGACTCTGTACCGGTACCCCCTGTATATAGCCTCCACACTGACTCTGTACCGGTACCCCCAGTATATAGCCTCCACATTGACTCTGTACCGGTACCCCCTGTATATAACCTCCACATTGACTCTGTACCGATACCCCCTGTATATAGCCTCCACATTGACTCTGTACCGGTACCTCCTGTATATAGCCTCCACATTGACTCTGTACCGGTACCCCCTGTATATAGCCTCCACACTGACTCTGTACCGGTACCCCCTATATATAGCCTCCACATTGACTCTGTACCGATACCCCCTGTATATAGTCTCCACATTGACTCTGTACCGTAATACCCTGTATATAGCCTCCACACTGACTCTGTACCGATACCCCCTGTATATAGCCTCCACACTGACTCTGTACCGATACCCCCTGTATATAGTCTCCACATTGACTCTGTACCGGTACCCCCTGTATATAGCCTCCACACTGACTCTGTACCGATACCCCCTGTATATAGCCTCCACATTGACTCTGTACCGATACCCCCTGTATATAGCCTCCACATTGACTCTGTACCGTACCCCCTGTAAATAGCCTCCACATTGACTATGTACCGATACCCCCTGTATATTGCCTCCACATTGACTCTGTACCGGTACCCCCTGTATATAGCCTCCACATTGACTCTGTACCGATACCCCCTGTATATAGCCTCCACATTGACTCTGTACCGATACCCCCTGTATATAGCCTCCACATTGATTATGTACCGATACCCCCTGTATATAGCCTCCACACTGACTCTGTACCGATACCCCCTGTATATAGCCTCCACATTGACTCTGTACCGATACCCCCTGTATATAGCCTCCACATTGACTCTGTACCAATACCCCCTGTATATAGCCTCCACATTGACTCTGTACCGATACCCCCTGTATATAGCCTCCACATTGACTCTGTACCGGTACCCCCTGTATACAGCCTCCACATTGACTCTGTACCGATACCCCCTGTATATAGCCTCCACACTGACTCGGTACCGGTACCCCCTGTATATAACCTCCACATTTACTCTGTTCCGGTACCCCCTGTATATAGTCTCCACATTGACTCTGTACCGGTACCCCCTGTATATAGTCTCCACACTGACTCTGTACTGGTACCCCCTGTATATAACCTCCACACTGACTCTGTACCGATACCCCCTGTATATAGCCTCCACATTGACTCTGTACTGGTACCCCCTATATATAGCCTCCACATTGACTCTGTACTGATACCCCCTGTATATAGTCTCCACATTGACTCTGTACCGTAATACCCTGTATATAGCCTCCACACTGACTCTGTACCGTAACACCCTGTATATAGCCTCCACACTGACTCTGTACCGATACCCCCTGTATATAGCCTCCACATTGACTCTGTACCGATACCCCCTGTATATAGCCTCCACATTGACTCTGTACCAATACCCCCTGTATATTGCCTCCACATTGACTCTGTACCGGTACCCCCTGTATATAGCCTCCACATTGACTCTGTACCGATACCCCCTGTATATAGCCTCCACATTGACTCTGTACTGATACCCCCTGTATATAGCCTCCACATTGACTCTGTACCGATACCCCCTGTATATAGCCTCCACACTGACTCTGTACCGATACCCCCTGTATATAGCCTCCACATTGACTCTGTACCGATACCCCCTGTATATAGCCTCCACATTGACTCTGTACCGATACCCCCTGTATATAGCCTCCACATTGACTCTGTACCGATACCCCCTGTATATAGCCTCCACATTGACTCTGTACCGGTACCCCCTGTATACAGCCTCCACATTGACTCTGTACCGATACCCCCTGTATATACCCTCCACACTGACTCGGTACCGGTACCCCCTGTATATAGCCTCCACATTGACTCTGTACCGGTACCCCCTGTATATAGCCTCCACATTGACTCTGTACCGGTACCCCCTGTATATAGCCTCCACATTGACTCTGTACTGATACCCCCTGTATATAGCCTCCAATTTGACTCTGTACCGATACCCCCTGTATATAGCCTCCACACTGACTCTGTACCGATACCCCCTGTATATAGCCTCCACATTGACTCTGTACCGATACCCCCTGTATATAGCCTCCACATTGACTCTGTACCGATACCCCCTGTATATACCCTCCACACTGACTCGGTACCGGTACCCCCTGTATATAGCCTCCACATTGACTCTGTACCGGTACCCCCTGTATATAGCCTCCACATTGACTCTGTACCGGTACCCCCTGTATATAGCCTCCACATTGACTCTGTACCGGTACCCCCTGTATATAGCCTCCACACTGACTCTGTACCGATACCCCCTGTATATAGCCTCCACACTGACTCTGTACCGATACCCCCTGTATATAGCCTCCACACTGACTCTGTACCGGTACCCCCTGTATATAGCCTCCACATTGACTCAGTACCGTAACACCCTGTATATAGCCTCCACATTGACTCTGTACCGTAATACCCTGTATATAGCCTCCACATTGACTCTGTACCGGTTCCCCCCTGTATATAGCCTCCACATTGACTCAGTACCGTAACACCCTGTATATAGCCTCCACATTGACTCTGTACCGTAACACCCTGTATATAGCCTCCACATTGACTCTGTACCGGAACACCCTGTATATAGCCTCCACATTGACTCTGTACCGATACCCCCTGTATATAGCCTCCACACTGACTCTGTACCGGTACCCCCTGTATATAGCCTCAACATTGACTCTGTACCGGTACCTCCTGTATATAGCCTCCACATTGACTCTGTACCGGTACCCCCTGTATATAGCCTCCACATTGACTCTGTACCGATACCCCCTGTATATAGCCTCCACATTGACTCTGTACCGATACCCCCTGTATATAGCCTCCACACTGACTCTGTATTGGTACCCCCTGTATATAGCCTCCACACTGACTCTGTATTGGTACCCCCTGTATATAGCCTCCACACTGACTCTGTATTGATACCCCCTGTATATAGCCTCCACATTGACTCTGTACCGGTACCTCCTGTATATAGTCTCCACATTGACGCTGTACCGGGACCCCCTGTATATAGACTCCACATTGACTCTGTACCGGTACCTCCTGTATATAGCCTCCACATTGACTCTGTACTGGTACCCCCTGTATATAGCCTCCACACTGACTCTGTACCGGTACCCCCTGTATATAGCCTCCACATTGACTCTGTACCGATACCCCCTGTATATAGCCTCCACATTGACTCTGTACCGGTACCCCCTGTATATAGCCTCCACATTGACTCTGTACCGATACCCCCTGTATATAGCCTCCACATTGACTCTGTACCGATACCCCCTGTATATAGCCTCCACACTGACTCTGTATTGGTACCCCCTGTATATAGCCTCCACACTGACTCTGTATTGGTACCCCCTGTATATAGCCTCCACACTGACTCTGTATTGATACCCCCTGTATATAGCCTCCACATTGACTCTGTACCGGTACCTCCTGTATATAGTCTCCACATTGACGCTGTACCGGGACCCCCTGTATATAGACTCCACATTGACTCTGTACCGGTACCTCCTGTATATAGCCTCCACATTGACTCTGTACTGGTACCCCCTGTATATAGCCTCCACACTGACTCTGTACCGGTACCCCCTGTATATAGCCTCCACATTGACTCTGTACCGATACCCCCTGTATATAGCCTCCACATTGACTCTGTACCGGTACCCCCTGTATATAGCCTCCACACTGACTCTGTACCGATACCCCCTGTATATAGCCTCCACACTGACTCTGTACCGATACCCCCTGTATATAGCCTCCACACTGACTCTGTACCGATACCCCCTGTATATAGCCTCCACACTGACTCTGTATTGGTACCCCCTGTATATAGCCTCCACACTGACTCTGTATTGGTACCCCCTGTATATAGCCTCCACACTGACTCTGTATTGATACCCCCTGTATATAGCCTCCACATTGACTCTGTATTGGTACTCCCTGTATATAGCCTCCACATTGACTCTGTATTGGTACTCCCTGTATATAGCCTCCACATTGACTCTGTACTGGTACCCCCTGTATATAGCCTCCACACTGACTCTGTACCCGTACCCCCTGTATATAGCCTCCACATTGACTCTGTACCGGTACCTCCTGTATATAGTCTCCACATTGACGCTGTACCGGGACCCCCTGTATATAGACTCCACATTGACTCTGTACCGGTACCTCCTGTATATAGCCTCCACATTGACTCTGTACTGGTACCCCCTGTATATAGCCTCCACACTGACTCTGTACCGGTACCCCCTGTATATAGCCTCCACATTGACTCTGTACCGATACCCCCTGTATATAGCCTCCACATTGACTCTGTACCGATACCCCCTGTATATAGCCTCCACACTGACTCTGTACCGATACCCCCTGTATATAGCCTCCACACTGACTCTGTACCGATACCCCCTGTATATAGCCTCCACACGGACTCTGTACCGATACCCCCTGTATATAGCCTCCACACTGACTCTGTACCGATACCCCCTGTATATAGCCTCCACATTGACTCTGTACCGGTACCCCCTCTATATAGCCTCCACATTGACTCTGTACCGGTACCCCCTGTATATAGCCTCCACATTGACTCTGTACCGATACCCCCTGTATATAACCTCAACATTGACTCTGTACCGGTACCCCCTGTATATAGCCTCCACAATGACTCTGTACCGGTACCCCCTGTATATAGCCTCCACATTGACTCTGTACCAGTACCCCCTGTATTTGGCCTCCACATTGACTCTGTACCGGTACCCCCTGTATATAACCTCCACATTGACTCTGTACCGATACCCCCTGTATATAGCCTCCACATTGACTCTGTACCGGTACCTCCTGTATATAGCCTCCACATTGACTCTGTACCGGTACCTCCTGTATATAGCCTCCACACTGACTCTGTACCGATACCCCCTGTATATAGCCTCCACATTGACTCTGTACCGTAATACCCTGTATATAGCCTCCACATTCACTCTGTACCGATACCCCCTGTATATAGCCTCCACACTGACTCTGTACCGATACCCCCTGTATATAGCCTCCACATTGACTCTGTACCGGTACCCCCTGTATATAGCCTCCACACTGACTCTGTACCGATACCCCCTGTATATAGCCTCCACATTGACTCTGTACCGATACCCCCTGTATATAGCCTCCACATTGACTCTGTACCGATACCCCCTGTATATAGCCTCCACATTGACTCTGTACCAGTACCCCCTGTATACAGCCTCCACATTGACTCTGTACCGATACCCCCTGTATATAGCCTCCACATTGACTCTGTACCGTAACACCCTGTATATAGCCTCCACATTGACTCTGTACCGATACCCCCTGTATATAGCCTCCACACTGACTCTGTACCGGTACCCCCTGTATATAGCCTCCACATTGACTCTGTACCGATACCCCCTGTATATAGCCTCCACATTGACTCTGTACCGATACCCCCTGTATATAGCCTCCACACTGACTCTGTACCGGTACCCCCTGTATATAGCCTCCACATTGACTCTGTACCGATACCCCCTGTATATAACCTCAACATTGACTCTGTACCGGTACCCCCTGTATATAACCTCCACATTGACTCTGTACCGATACCCCCTGTATATAGCCTCCACACTGACTCTGTACCGGTACCTCCTGTATATAGCCTCCACATTGACTCTGTACCGGTACCCCCTGTATATAGCCTCCACATTGACTCTTTACCGGTACCTCCTGTATATAGCCTCCACACTGACTCTGTACCGGTACCCCCTGTATATAGCCTCCACATTGACTCTGTACCGATACCCCCTGTATTACTTACACGCTCTTAACCACCAATGCAGTTCAAGAAATAGAGTTAAGAAAATATTTACCAAATAAACTAAAGTAATACAATTGTATGAAATCAAAAAGTAAATAAACAATAAAATGAATTGTTGTATCAATAGCCCTAGTAAATGCTCTCTCCACTTCGGATTCAAGTTTTTTTTGCGGTGACATCCGAGAAGAAGGGTCCAAGTGCCAAATATTTTCAGTTAATATGAACATTTTCACCCATTGTGTAGGATGGAGTTGCATAGTTTGCCCTCTGTTGATTTATTGGTATAGTAGGAGATAGTCTGTCTGACAGTGGGCTCACATAGAAGGCCTTTCTATATGATAATGCCATCTGTATGACAGTGGGCTCACATAGAAGGCCTTTCTATATGATAATGCCATCTGTACGACAGTGGGCTCACATAGAAGGCCTTTCTATATGATAAAGCCATCTGTACGACAGTGGGCTCACACAGAAGGCCTTTCTATATGATAATGCCATCTGTACGACAGTGGGCTCACATAGAAGGCCTTTCTATATGATAATGCCATCTCTACGACAGTGGGCTCACATAGAAGGCCTTTCTATATGATAAAGCCATCTGTACGACAGTGGGCTCACACAGAAGGCCTTTCTATATGATAATGCCATCTGTACGACAGTGGGCTCACATAGAAGGCCTTTCTATATGATAATGCCATCTGTACGACAGTGGGCTCACATAGAAGGCCTTTCTATATGATAAAGCCATCTGTACGACAGTGGGCTCACATAGAAGGCCTTTCTATATGATAACGCCATCTGTATGACAGTGGGCTCACATAGAAGGCCTTTCTATATGATAATGCCATCTGTATGACAGTGGGCTCACATAGAATACCTTTCTATATGATAATGCCATCTGTATGACAGTGGGCTCACATAGAGGCCTCTCTATATGATAATGCCATCTGTACGACAGTGGGCTCACATAGAAGGCCTTTCTATATGATAATGCCATCTGTACGACAGTGGGCTCACATAGAAGGCCTTTCTATATGATAAAGCCATCTGTATGACAGTGGGCTCACATAGAAGGCCTTTCTATATGATAAAGCCATCTGTACGACAGTGGGCTCACATAGAAGGCCTTTCTATATGATAAAGCCATCTGTATGACAGTGGGCTCACATAGAAGGCCTTTCTATATGATAAAGCCATCTGTACGACAGTGGGCTCACATAGAAGGCCTTTCTATATGATAAAGCCATCTGTATGACAGTGAGCTCACATAGAAGGCTTTTCTATATGATAATGCCATCTGTATGACAGTGGGCTCACATAGAATACCTTTCTATATGATAATGCCATCTGTATGACAGTGGGCTCACATAGAGGCCTTTCTATATGATAATGCCATCTGTACGACAGTGGGCTCACATAGAAGGCCTTTCTATATGATAATGCCATCTGTACGACAGTGAGCTCACATAGAAGGCCTTTCTATATGATAAAGCCATCTGTATGACAGTGGGCTCACATAGAAGGCCTTTCTATATGATAATGCCATCTGTACGACAGTGGGCTCACATAGAAGGCCTTTCTATATGATAAAGCCATCTGTATGACAGTGGGCTCACATAGAAGGCCTTTCTATATGATAATGCCAGATGTACGACAGTGGGCTCACATAGAAGGCCTTTCTATATGATAATGCCAGATGTATGACAGTGGGCTCACATAGAAGGCCTTTCTATATGATAATGTCAGATGTACGACAGTGGGCTCACATAGAAGGCCTTTCTATATGATAATGCCATCTGTATGACAGTGGGCTCACATGGATGTCGGCTCTGGGTTTTTAGTAGAACGGAGGAATGTAATAGCCCTGCATAAATTATCCATCAATGATGAATTAGCTCTCCCTTCTCTCCCTCTCTCTCCTTTCTCTCCCCTACTCCTCCCTCACATAGGTCCCTCTCTCTCCTCTCTCTCCCCTACTCCTCCCTCCCGTAGGTCCCTCTCTCCCCCCACATAGCTCCCTCTCTCTCCTCTCTCTCCCCTACTCCTCCCTCCCGTAGGTCCCTCTCTCCCTCCACATAGCTCCCTCTCTCTCCTCTCTCTCCCCTACTCCTCCCTCCCGTAGGTCCCTCTCTCCTCTCTCTCCCCTACTCCTTCCTCCCGTAGGTCCCTCTCTCCCCCCACATAGCTCCCTCTCTCTCCTCTCTCTAACCCTATTCCTCCCTCCCGTTGGTCCCTCTCTCTCCTCTCTCTCCCCTACTCCTCCCTCCCGTAGGTCCCTCTCTCCTCTCTCTCCCCTACTCCTCCCTCCCGTAGGTCCCTCTCTCCCCCCACATAGCTCCCTCTCTCTCCTCTCTCTAACCCTATTCCTCCCTCCCGTAGGTCTCTCTCTCCTCACTCTCCCCTACTCCTCCCTCCTGTAGATCTCTCTCTCCTCTCTCTCCCCTACTCCTCCCTCCCGTACGTCCCTCTCTCTCCCCTACTCCTCCCTCCTGTAGGTCCCTCTCTCCCCCCACATAGCTCCCTCTCTCCTCTCTCTCCCCTTCTCCTCCCTCCCGTATGTCCCTCTCTCCCCCCACATAGCTCCCTCTCTCTCCTCTCTCTCCCCTACTCCTCCCTCTCGTAGGTCCCTCTCTCCCCCCACATAGCTCCCTCTCTCTCCTCTCTCTCCCCTACTCCTCCCTCCCGTAGGTCCCTCTCTCCCCCCACATAGCTCCCTCTCTCTCCTCTCTCTCCCCTACTCCTCCCTCCCGTAGGTCCCTCTCTCCCCCCACATAGCTCCCTCTCTCTCCTCTCTCTCCCCTACTCCTCCCTCCCGTAGGTCCCTCTCTCCCTCCACATAGCTCCCTCTCTCTCCTCTCTCTCCCCTACTCCTCCCTCCCGTAGGTCCCTCTCTCCTCTCTCTCCCCTACTCCTTCCTCCCGTAGGTCCCTCTCTCCCCCCACATAGCTCCCTCTCTCTCCTCTCTCTAACCCTATTCCTCCCTCCCGTTGGTCCCTCTCTCTCCTCTCTCTCCCCTACTCCTCCCTCCCGTAGGTCCCTCTCTCCTCTCTCTCCCCTACTCCTCCCTCCCGTAGGTCCCTCTCTCCCCCCACATAGCTCCCTCTCTCTCCTCTCTCTAACCCTATTCCTCCCTCCCGTAGGTCTCTCTCTCCTCTCTCTCCCCTACTCCTCCCTCCTGTAGATCTCTCTCTCCTCTCTCTCCCCTACTCCTCCCTCCCGTAGGTCCCTCTCTCTCCCCTACTCCTCCCTCCTGTAGGTCCCTCTCTCCCCCCACATAGCTCCCTCTCTCCTCTCTCTCCCCTACTCCTCCCTCCCGTAGGTCTCTCTCTCCTCTCTCTCCCCTTCTCCTCCCTCCCGTATGTCCCTCTCTCCCCCCACATAGCTCCCTCTCTCTCCTCTCTCTCCCCTACTCCTCCCTCTCGTAGGTCCCTCTCTCCCCCCACATAGCTCCCTCTCTCTCCTCTCTCTCCCCTACTCCTCCCTCCCGTAGGTCCCTCTCTCCCCCCACATAGCTCCCTCTCTCTCCTCTCTCTCCCCTACTCCTCCCTCCCGTAGGTCCCTCTCTCCCCCCACATAGCTCCCTCTCTCTCCTCTCTCTCCCCTACTCCTCCCTCCCGTAGGTCCCTCTCTCCCTCCACATAGCTCCCTCTCTCTCCTCTCTCTCCCCTACTCCTCCCTCCCGTAGGTCCCTCTCTCCTCTCTCTCCCCTACTCCTTCCTCCCGTAGGTCCCTCTCTCCCCCCACATAGCTCCCTCTCTCTCCTCTCTCTAACCCTATTCCTCCCTCCCGTTGGTCCCTCTCTCTCCTCTCTCTCCCCTACTCCTCCCTCCCGTAGGTCCCTCTCTCCTCTCTCTCCCCTACTCCTCCCTCCCGTAGGTCCCTCTCTCCCCCCACATAGCTCCCTCTCTCTCCTCTCTCTAACCCTATTCCTCCCTCCCGTAGGTCTCTCTCTCCTCTCTCTCCCCTACTCCTCCCTCCTGTAGATCTCTCTCTCCTCTCTCTCCCCTACTCCTCCCTCCCGTAGGTCCCTCTCTCTCCCCTACTCCTCCCTCCTGTAGGTCCCTCTCTCCCCCCACATAGCTCCCTCTCTCCTCTCTCTCCCCTACTCCTCCCTCCCGTAGGTCTCTCTCTCCTCTCTCTCCCCTTCTCCTCCCTCCCGTATGTCCCTCTCTCCCCCCACATAGCTCCCTCTCTCTCCTCTCTCTCCCCTACTCCTCCCTCTCGTAGGTCCCTCTCTCCCCCCACATAGCTCCCTCTCTCTCCTCTCTCTCCCCTACTCCTCCCTCCCGTAGGTCCCTCTCTCCCCCCACATAGCTCCCTCTCTCTCCTCTCTCTCCCCTATTCCTCCCTCCCGTAGGTCCCTCTCTCCCCCCACATAGCTCCCTCTCTCCTCTCTCTCCCCTACTCCTCCCTCCCGTAGGTCTCTCTCTCCTCTCTCTCCCCTACTCCTCCCTCCCGTAGGTCCCTCTCCCCTCTCTCCCCCCACATAGCTCCCTCTCTCTCCTCTCTCTCCCCTACTCCTCCCTCCCGTAGGTCCCTCTCTCCCCCCACATAGCTCCCTCTCTCTCCTCTCTCTCCCCTACTCCCTCCCGTAGGTCCCTCTCTCCCCCCACATAGCTCCCTCTCTCTGCTCTCTCTAACCCTACTCCTCCCTCCCGTAGGTCCCTCTCTCCCCCCACATAGCTCCCTCTCTCTCCTCTCTCTAACCCTACTCCTCCCTCCCGTAGGTCCCTCTCTCCCCCCACATAGCTCCCTCTCTCTCCTCTCTCTAACCCTACTCCTCCCTCCCGTAGGTCCCTGTCTCCCCCCACATAGCTCCCTCTCTCCTCTCTCTAACCCTACTCCTCCCTCCCGTAGGTCCCTCTCTCCCCCCACATAGCTCCCTCTCTCTCTTCTCTCTAACCCTACTCCTCCCTCCCGTAGGTCCCTCTCTCCCCCCACATAGCTCCCTCTCTCTCCTCTCTCTAACCCTACTCCTCCCTCCCGTAGGTCCCTCTCTCCCCCCACATAGCTCTCTCTCTCTCCTTTCTCTAACCCTACTCCTCCTTCCCGTAGGTCCCTCTCTCCCCCACTCATCTTTGTCTCTTCCGTTCCTCCCCGTCTATCACTCCTCTCCCCCTCGCTCCATCTCTTCCCCCAGTCTTCTGAACTCTCTAAAGTCTCGTCTAATGTCATCGTATCCATTCCGTTCTGCAGATATTAAAGCAGTCCTGTACAGAGATCCTGACAGTGGAGCCTTCCAGTGTCTGTGTGAACCGTAAGTGTTGTGTTGTTTGTGGGAGTGTGTTGTGTTGCATAGCGGGCAGTCCCAGCGCAGGGCCTGTATTTATGTTCCATTGCTGGTCATAAAGACTGCCGTCCTGCGTTTGTGTGTCCTTAGTGTTGTCTAGTTTGTGTGTCCTTAGTGTTGTCTAGTGTGTGTGTCCTTAGTGTTGTCTAGTGTGTGTGTCCTTAGTGTTGTCTAGTGTGTGTGTCCTTAGTGTTGTCTAGTGTGTGTGTCCTTAGTGTTGTCTAGTGTGTGTCCTTAGTGTTGTCTAGTGTGTGTGTCCTTAGTGTTGTCTAGTGTGTGTGTCCTTAGTGTTGTCTAGTGTGTGTGTCCTTAGTGTTGTCTAGTGTGTGTCCTTAGTGTTGTCTAGTGTGTGTGTCCTTAGTGTTGTCTAGTGTGTATCCTTAGTGTTGTCTAGTGTGTGTCCTTAGTGTTATGTAGTGTGTGTGTCCTTAGTGTTGTCTAGTGTGTGTGTCCTTAGTGTTGTCTAGTGTGTGTCCTTAGTGTTATCTAGTGTGTGTGTCCTTAGTGTTGTCTAGTTTGTGTGTCCTTAGTGTTGTCTAGTGTGTGTGTCCTTAGTGTTGTCTAGTGTGTGTGTCCTTAGTGTTGTCTGGTGTGTGTCCTTAGTGTTATCTAGTGTGTGTGTCCTTAGTGTTGTCTAGTGTGTGTGTCCTTAGTGTTGTCTAGTGTGTGTGTCCTTAGTGTTGTCTAGTGTGTGTGTCCTTAGTGTTGTCTAGTGTGTGTCCTTAGTGTTGTCTAGTGTGTGTGTCCTTAGTGTTGTCTAGTGTGTGTGCCCTTAGTGTTGTCTAGTGTGTGTCCTTAGTGTTGTCTAGTGTGTGTGTCCTTAGTGTTGTCTAGTGTGTATCCTTAGTGTTGTCTAGTGTGTGTGTCCTTAGTGTTGTCTGGTGTGTGTCCTTAGTGTTATGTAGTGTGTGTGTCCTTAGTGTTGTCTAGTGTGTGTGTCCTTAGTGTTGTCTAGTGTGTGTGTCCTTAGTGTTGTCTAGTGTGTGTCCTTAGTGTTGTCTAGTGTGTGTGTCCTTAGTGTTGTCTAGTGTGTGTGTCCTTAGTGTTGTCTAGTGTGTGTGCCCTTAGTGTTGTCTAGTGTGTGTCCTTAGTGTTGTCTAGTGTGTGTGTCCTTAGTGTTGTCTAGTGTGTGTTCTTAGTGTTGTCTAGTGTGTGTCCTTAGTGTTGTCTAGTGTGTGTGTCCTTAGTGTTGTCTAGTGTGTGTCCTTAGTGTTGTCTAGTGTGTGTCCTTAGTGTTGTCTAGTGTGTGTCCTTAGTGTTGTCTAGTGTGTGTCCTTAGTGTTGTCTAGTGTGTGTGTCCTTAGTGTTGTCTAGTGTGTGTGTCCTTAGTGTTGTCTAGTGTGTGTCCTTAGTGTTGTCTAGTGTGTGTCCTTAGTGTTGTCTAGTGTGTGTGTCCTTAGTGTTGTCTAGTGTGTGTCCTTAGTGTTGTCTAGTGTGTGTCCTTAGTGTTGTCTAGTGTGTGTCCTTAGTGTTCCTAGGCCGTCATTGAAAATAATAATTTGTTCTTAACTGACTTGCCTAGTTAAATAAAAGGTTAATGTTGTCTAGTGTGTGTGTCCTTAGTGTTGTACAGTGTGTGTGTCCTTAGTGTTGTTCAGTGTGTGTGTGTGTGTGTGTCTGTCTGTGTGTATGTATTTGTGTGTGTTTCTGTGTGTGTGTGTGTGTGTGTGTGTGTGTGTGTGTGTGTGTGTGTGTGTGTGTGTGTGTGTGTGTGTCTGTGTGTCTGTGTGTGTTTCGTCCCGAGTTCCCTCTCCCCACTTTCTCCTCTATTTTGTTTACATGACACAGAGTCGTTTGACATCGTGCTTCGAGGGAACGGCTTCTCTGTGGGACGAGGCAACGGCGGGGTCGTCTGTAGCTTCGTGGTGGGCCAGCAGATCTACAGTAAGTAAACACACACACACCCACACACAAACCATGTGGTTCCTACTGTATAGCCATCTAGAAGAGAATCACACGCAGGATGTAGCTGGGTGATGTATTTTCCTGTTGGGATCATGCAGTCTGTTCTGTCAACAAATAGACTTCTCAGGAAGAGAACTACATTGGAAGGGAACTATATTGGCCACATCTAGCCACATCTAGCCACATCTAGCCACATCTAGCCAAGCCTTCATTTTGGTGGAACTCTCTCTCTCTAAAGTTATTTCTGATTCTTCAGCAGTGGATTAAAATAGTTTTCATAGTTTCCACACACACACACACACACACACACACACACACACACACACACACACACACACACACACACACAGAAACACACACACACACACACACGCACGCGCACACGTACACACACACACACACACACACACACAGAAACACACACACACAGACACACACACGTCTACTGACTGACTAGCAGGCCTGTCCTGTCTGTGCCAGGGGTTGTGACACATGTACTGACTGACTAGCAGGTTGTCCACAATGTGATTCCACTCATAGCCAAGATGCCTTCACGTGTTTTATATCTGCATACAAAGCATTCCCCCCGGACAGGGACGCTTGGCAGCTGTCAGTCACTAGAGAACATTTAGTCTGTCAGCAAACCTAATCTAGATGGCTGCTACTCCTCCTAATCTCGATTGCTGCTAATCCTCCTAATCTAGATGGCTGCTACTCTTCCTAATCTAGATGGCTGCTACTCCTCCTAATCTAGATGGCTGCTACTCCTCCTAATCTAGATGGCTGCTACTCCTCCTAATCTAGATGGCTGCTACTCCTCCTAATCTGGATGGCTGCTACTCCTCCTAATCTAGATGGCTGCTACTCCTCCTAATCTAGATGGCTGCTACTCCTCCTAATCTAGATGGCTGCTACTCCTCCTAATCTAGATGGCTGCTACTCCTCCTAATCTAGATGGCTGCTACTCCTCCTAATCTAGATGGCTGCTACTCCTCCTAATCTAGATGGCTGCTACTCCTCCTAATCTAGATGGCTGCTACTCCTCCTAATCTAGATGGCTGCTACTCCTCCTAATCTAGATGGCTGCTACTCCTCCTAATCTAGATGGCTGCTACTCCTCCTAATCTAGATGGCTGCTACTCCTCCTAATCTAGATGGCTGCTACTCCTCCTAATCTAGATGGATGCTACTCCTCCTAATCTAGATGGCTGCTACTCCTCCTAATCTAGATGGCTGCTACTCCTCCTAATCTAGATGGCTGCTACTCCTCCTAATCTAGATGGCTGCTACTCCTCCTTTCCTCCTCCCTTTCTACCTCTCACTCCTCTCCCCTTCTCCTTCTCTCTCTGCCCCTCTATTAATTCCCCTCTCTACTCCTCTCTTCCCCTCTCATCCTCTCTACTCCTCTCTACCCCTCTCATCCCCTCTCATCCCCTCTACTCCTCTCTACTCCTCTCTACCCCTCTCATCCCCTCTACTCCTCTCTACTCCTCTCATCCCCTCTCCTCCCCTCTACTCCTCTCTACTCCTCTCTACCCCTCTCATCCCCTCTACTCCTATCTACTCCTCTCTCCTTTCCTCTACCCCTTCTCATCCCCTCTCATCCCCTTTTTTCCTGATGACAAATGTCTGCCTGTTATACATCTTTTATAATGTGTCCTGTCTGTGTGTGTGTCAGGTAGTGTACAAGGGGGCTCATTCAATTCTCTTTTCCAGACAGGAAGCCAAGCGTTGTGCAGAACGATTATCTCCTGTGTCCTGCACCGGTGTTGTACGAGGTCGGAGCGTAAGTAGCCAATGGGAAGGTGGTTCTATAAAGTGTGTGTGTGTGTGTGTGTGTGTGTGGCGGGGACGGCAGACCTAATATATAACATAGGCTGTTCCTCTCTCATGGGTTTAATGATCAGCAACGACAACCCCTGATACTGATGCTCTCTCTAATCCAATCTACAAAATATATATATATATATATATATATAGTACGATTACAAGTAGCAGTTGGAAAACGATTTGGTCCTGAAGTTATCGCAAGAATCAAAACTCAGAAAGATTGATAGATTTATAGCGAGTCGATCTTCTCCAAAATCTCGACGGTAACACCATCTCCAATCATCCACTCAGATTATAATCCAAACTGCCAGTGATAACATGTGTTGCACCATTGTCCTGTGGTATTCAAGTTTCAATGTAGACGTAACCTTAATTATAGAGTACACTGGACCAGGGTCCGTATTCACAGAGCTTCAGAGAAGCTAATCTCAGAACAGTTTTGCCTGTCTCATCGTTTAATTTGTATTTTTAACTCAGCAAATCAGTTAAGAACAAATTCTTATTTACAATGATGGCCTAGGAACAGTGGGTTAACTGCCTTGTTCAGGGGCAGAACGACAGATTTTTTTACCTTGTTACTGGCCCAACG
This sequence comes from Oncorhynchus clarkii lewisi, assembly GCF_045791955.1. Lineage (NCBI taxonomy): Eukaryota > Metazoa > Chordata > Actinopteri > Salmoniformes > Salmonidae > Oncorhynchus > Oncorhynchus clarkii. The sequence goes on along the minus strand of NC_092152.1, from coordinate 5,835,788 downwards.
CTCTAACCACTAGGCTCCCTGCCGTGATGACTAGGAGGGATCCTAGAACAGCGCTCCTACTCTGAAACTCTTTGTGAACATCTGACAGAACCTGAACTTCTCCTGCTCCTGTCATCTGAAGAGTCTTGCTTAATGAACTGTTGGCATGGCCACGGTGACCCATTAAGTTGGTAGACATGCTAGACGTGGCACAGCGGGCCGGGGTTGGCCGGGGTTGGCCGGGGTTGGCCGGGGTTGGCTGGGGGTTGTGGGTAAACACATCTGGTTAGGGGGCTTTAAAGAGACGTGCGACAGATGCAGCGATTCCCTTCTCCACACTCTCTCCATTTAAATAATTCACCGTGCTACTGTGACAATCCCCTTTTCCTGCCCATCCCTGCCCCCCCCCCCCGACCCACTGCATCATGGGAATCATGGAACATCTGAAGGTTCTGTCTCCGACTCCGTCCATCCATTTGCCTCCGCTTCGTCAGAAGCACCAATGTCAGTGGTGAGTCGAAGCTAGCCGTGGGGGGGGGGGGGTCGGCTTGTTAGAACGATAGCGGGGGGGTGGGGGGGGTGGGGGGGGTGGGGTGGGGGGGGGGTCGGCTTGTTAGAACGATAGCGCGGGGGGGTAAACAGTTGAAGAATGAATGTAGAGTATAGCTATCTTTGTTTTGGTCTACAGCCTGTGTAATGTAGCCCCTATAGATCTCTTTGTGTTCTCTGGTTTTGGTCTACAGCGTGTGTAATGTAGCCCCTATAGATCTCTTTGTGTCCTCTGGTTTTGGTCTACAGCGTGTGTAATGGAGCCCCTATAGATCTCTTTGTGTTCTCTGGTTTTGGTCAACAGCGTGTGTAATGTAGCCCCTATAGATCTCTTCGTGTTCTCTGGTTTTGGTCTACAGCGTGTGTAATGTAGCCCCTATAGATCTCTTTGTGTTCTCTGGTTTTGGTCAACAGCGTGTGTAATGTAGCCCCTATAGATCTCTTTGTGTTCTCTGGTTTTGGTCTACAGCCTGTGTAATGTAGCCCCTATAGATCTCTTTGTGTTCTCTGGTTTTGGTCTACAGCGTGTGTAATGTAGCCCCTATAGATCTCTTTGTGTTCTCTGGTTTTGGTCAACAGCGTGTGTAATGTAGCCCCTATAGATCTCTTTGTGTTCTCTGGTTTTGGTCTACAGCGTGTGTAATGTAGCCCCTATAGATCTCTTTGTGTTCTCTGGTTTTGGTCTACAGCGTGTGTAATGTAGCCCCTATAGATCTCTTTGTGTCCTCTGGTTTTGGTCTACAGCGTGTGTAATGTAGCCCCTATAGATCTCTTTGTGTTCTCTGGTTTTGGTCTACAGCGTGTGTAATGTAGCCCCTATAGATCTCTTTGTGTTCTCTGGTTTTGGTCTACAGCGTGTGTAATGTAGCCCCTATAGATCTCTTTGTGTTCTCTGGTTTTGGTCTACAGCGTGTGTAATGTAGCCCCTATAGATCTCTTTGTGTTCTCTGGTTTTGGTCTACAGCGTGTGTAATGTAGCCCCTATAGATCTCTTTGTGTTCTCTGGTTTTGGTCTACAGCCTGTGTAATGTAGCCCCTATAGATCTCTTTGTGTTCTCTGGTTTTGGTCTACAGCGTGTGTAATGTAGCCCCTATAGATCTCTTTGTGTTCTCTGGTTTTGGTCTACAGCCTGTGTAATGTAGCCCCTATAGATCTCTTTGTGTTCTCTGGTTTTGGTCTACAGCGTGTGTAATGTAGCCCCTATAGATCTCTTTGTGTTCTCTGGTTTTGGTCTACAGCGTGTGTAATGTAGCCCCTATAGATCTCTTTGTGTTCTCTGGTTTTGGTCTACAGCGTGTGTAATGTAGCCCCTATAGATCTCTTTGTGTTCTCTGGTTTTGGTCAACAGCGTGTGTATTGTAGCCCCTATAGATCTCTTTGTGTTCTCTGGTTTTGGTCTACAGCGTGTGTAATGTAGCCCCTATAGATCTCTTTGTGTTCTCTGGTTTTGGTCTACAGCGTGTGTAATGTAGCCCCTATAGATCTCTTTGTGTTCTCTGGTTTTGGTCAACAGCGTGTGTAATGTAGCCCCTATAGATCTCTTTGTGTTCTCTGGTTTTGGTCTACAGCGTGTGTAATGTAGCCCCTATAGATCTCTTTGTGTCCTCTGGTTTTGGTCTACAGCGTGTGTAATGTAGCCCCTATAGATCTCTTTGTGTTCTCTGGTTTTGGTCTACAGCGTGTGTAATGTAGCCCCTATAGATCTCTTTGTGTTCTCTGGTTTTGGTCTACAGCGTGTGTAATGTAGCCCCTATAGATCTCTTTGTGTTCTCTGGTTTTGGTCAACAGCGTGTGTAATGTAGCCCCTATAGATCTCTTTGTGTTCTCTGGTTTTGGTCTACAGCGTGTGTAATGTAGCCCCTATAGATCTCTTTGTGTTCTCTGGTTTTGGTCTACAGCGTGTGTAATGTAGCCCCTATAGATCTCTTTGTGTCCTCTGGTTTTGGTCTACAGCGTGTGTAATGTAGCCCCTATAGATCTCTTTGTGTTCTCTGGTTTTGGTCTACAGCGTGTGTAATGTAGCCCCTATAGATCTCTTTGTGTTCTCTGGTTTTGGTCTACAGCGTGTGTAATGTAGCCCCTATAGATCTCTTTGTGTTCTCTGGTTTTGGTCTACAGCGTGTGTAATGTAGCCCCTATAGATCTCTTTGTGTTCTCTGGTTTTGGTCTACAGCGTGTGTAATGTAGCCCCTATAGATCTCTTTGTGTTCTCTGGTTTTGGTCTACAGCCTGTGTAATGTAGCCCCTATAGATCTCTTTGTGTTCTCTGGTTTTGGTCTACAGCGTGTGTAATGTAGCCCCTATAGATCTCTTTGTGTTCTCTGGTTTTGGTCTACAGCCTGTGTAATGTAGCCCCTATAGATCTCTTTGTGTTCTCTGGTTTTGGTCTACAGCGTGTGTAATGTAGCCCCTATAGATCTCTTTGTGTTCTCTGGTTTTGGTCTACAGCGTGTGTAATGTAGCCCCTATAGATCTCTTTGTGTTCTCTGGTTTTGGTCTACAGCGTGTGTAATGTAGCCCCTATAGATCTCTTTGTGTTCTCTGGTTTTGGTCAACAGCGTGTGTAATGTAGCCCCTATAGATCTCTTTGTGTTCTCTGGTTTTGGTCTACAGCGTGTGTAATGTAGCCCCTATAGATCTCTTTGTGTTCTCTGGTTTTGGTCTACAGCGTGTGTAATGTAGCCCCTATAGATCTCTTTGTGTTCTCTGGTTTTGGTCTACAGCGTGTGTAATGTAGCCCCTATAGATCTCTTTGTGTTCTCTGGTTTTGGTCAACAGCGTGTGTAATGTAGCCCCTATAGATCTCTTTGTGTTCTCTGGTTTTGGTCTACAGCGTGTGTAATGTAGCCCCTATAGATCTCTTTGTGTTCTCTGGTTTTGGTCTACAGCGTGTGTAATGTAGCCCCTATAGATCTCTTTGTGTCCTCTGGTTTTGGTCTACAGCGTGTGTAATGTAGCCCCTATAGATCTCTTTGTGTTCTCTGGTTTTGGTCTACAGCGTGTGTAATGTAGCCCCTATAGATCTCTTTGTGTTCTCTGGTTTTGGTCTACAGCGTGTGTAATGTAGCCCCTATAGATCTCTTTGTGTTCTCTGGTTTTGGTCTACAGCGTGTGTAATGTAGCCCCTATAGATCTCTTTGTGTTCTCTGGTTTTGGTCTACAGCGTGTGTAATGTAGCCCCTATAGATCTCTTTGTGTTCTCTGGTTTTGGTCTACAGCGTGTGTAATGTAGCCCCTATAGATCTCTTTGTGTGCTCTGGTTTTGGTCTACAGCGTGTGTAATGTAGCCCCTATAGATCTCTTTGTGTTCTCTGGTTTTGGTCTACAGCGTGTGTAATGTAGCCCCTATAGATCTCTTTGTGTTCTCTGGTTTTGGTCTACAGCGTGTGTAATGGAGCCCCTATAGATCTCTTTGTGTTCTCTGGTTTTGGTCTACAGCGTGTGTAATGTAGCCCCTATAGATCTCTTTGTGTTCTCTGGTTTTGGTCTACAGCGTGTGTAATGTAGCCCCAATAGATCTCTTTGTGTTCTCTGGTTTTGGTCTACAGCGTGTGTAATGTAGCCCCTATAGATCTCTTTGTGTTCTCTGGTTTTGGTCTACAGCGTGTGTAATGTAGCCCCTATAGATCTCTTTGTGTTCTCTGGTTTTGGTCAACAGCGTGTGTACTGTAGCCCCAATAGATCTCTTTGTGTTCTCTGGTTTTGGTCAACAGCGTGTGTAATGTAGCCCCTATAGATCTCTTTGTGTTCTCTGGTTTTGGTCTACAGCGTGTGTAATGTAGCCCCTATAGATCTCTTTGTGTGCTCTGGTTTTGGTCTACAGCGTGTGTAATGTAGCCCCTATAGATCTCTTTGTGTTCTCTGGTTTTGGTCTACAGCGTGTGTAATGTAGCCCCTATAGATCTCTTTGTGTTCTCTGGTTTTGGTCTACAGCGTGTGTAATGGAGCCCCTATAGATCTCTTTGTGTTCTCTGGTTTTGGTCTACAGCGTGTGTAATGTAGCCCCTATAGATCTCTTTGTGTTCTCTGGTTTTGGTCTACAGCGTGTGTAATGTAGCCCCAATAGATCTCTTTGTGTTCTCTGGTTTTGGTCTACAGCGTGTGTAATGTAGCCCCTATAGATCTCTTTGTGTTCTCTGGTTTTGGTCTACAGCGTGTGTACTGTAAGTGCATTGGCATGTTTCAGGCCTGGAACGAGGGCATCGGTTCCTCCACCTCTCCACCATATCACCCCATTAGCTCCCCCACCAATACCTTTCATCAATGCAACAACATACTGGTTGTTATGCACCAAGTAATATGTACAGCAAGTCATTAGTAGCGATCCAGATATTTGACTGGTTTGATAGTTCAGAGGAAACTAGGAGAAATAACAGGATTATAGTTTCTGTTCTACAAAACCTCCCCAAAACAGGTCAATAAAGACACGAATATATCCTTCTGTCTCTCACGTCTTTTCGTGTAACTTCAGATGCTATTAAAATGCTGTGACCCTTTAACAAAAAAATAAAAACATCAACAAATATGTTTTTAGACACGTTTCTAATGGATTTTCCACATGACTCAGACATGTGGTTTCCTAATATTTCACATGTCATTTTCGAATATTTCACATGTCATATTCTAATATTTCACATGTCATATTCTAATATTTCACGTCATATTCTAATATTTCACATGTGGTTTCCTAATATTTCACATGTGATTTCCTAATATTTCACATGTGGTTTCCTAATATTTCACCTGTCATATTCTAATATTTCACATGTCATATTCTAATATTTCACATGTCATATTCTAATATTTCACATGTCATATTCTAATATTTCACATTCTACATTTCACATGTCATATTCTAATATTTCACATTCTACGTTTCACATGTCATATTCTAATATTTCACATTCTACGTTTCACATGTCATATTCTAATATTTCACATTCTACGTTTCACATGTCATATTCTAATATTTCACATGTCATATTCTAATATTTCACATGTCATATTCTAATATTTCACATGTCATATTCTAATATTTTACATGTCGTATTCTAATATTTCACATTCTACATTTCACATGTCATATTCTAATATTTTACATGTCGTATTCTAATATTTCACATGTCATATTCTAATATTTTACATGTCATATTCTAATATTTCACATTCTACGTTTCACATGTCATATTCTAATATTTCACATGTCATATTCTAATATTTCACATGTCATATTCTAATATTTCACATGTCGTATTCTAATATTTCACATGTGGTTTCCTAATATTTCACCTGTCATATTCTAATATTTCACATGTCGTATTCTAATATTTCACGTGTCGTATTCTAATATTTCACATGTCGTATTCTAATATTTCACGTGTGTGCTTTGGTAACCAGTGGGATTAGAACCCAGTCCTCCCACGGGAGAAGCCAAAGCCAACCATTAGACCAAGATTGCTGTATTTGTATTATCAGTTGTGTATTTTTTAGCAATTTCTCTCAGTCTCAGGATATTGACTGTTCAATTAAAAAAAAAAAAAAGTGCTTTCAAACGTCACATTTAATAGAGATAATCGCAGGATTTTCTGTAAATAATCACGATTAATCCCAAATTCAGAATTTGATCAAATTGAGCTGTAATTGAATATTTTACAATATTTGATATTTTAAGAATATTGACATCTTGATTTTTTTCCAAAGTAACAAGTAAATTGATAATCACACTTTCTTTAAAATAGTCTATTGACGTGGTGGTGTTTAACATGTGAAAGGTGGTGTTTGACATGTGAAAGGTGGTGTTTGACATGTGAAAGGTGGTGTTTAACATGTGAAAGGTGGTGTTTAACATGTGAAAGGTGGTGTTTAACATGTGAAAGGTGGTGTTTAACATGTGAAAGGTGGTGTTTGACATGTGAAAGGTGGTGTTTAACATGTGAAAGGTGGTGTTTGACATGTGAAAGGTGGTGTTAACATGTGAAAGGTGGTGTTAACATGTGAAAGGTGGTGTTTAACATGTGAAAGGTGGTGTTTGACATGTGAAAGGTGGTGTAAACATGTGAAATGTGGTGTTTAACATGTGAAAGGTGGTGTTTAACACAATGAAAGGTGGTGTTTAACATGTGAAAGGTGGTGTTTAACATGTGAAAGGTGGTGTTTGACATGTGAAAGGTGGTGTTAACATGTGAAAGGTGGTGTTTAACATGTGAAAGGTGGTGTTTAACACAATGAAAGGTGGTGTTTAACATGTGAAAGGTGGTGTTTAACATGTGAAAGGTGGTGTTTAACATGTGAAAGGTGGTGTTTAACATGTGAAAGGTGGTGTTTAACACAATGAAAGGTGGTGTTTAACATGTGAAAGGTGGTGTTTGACATGTGAAAGGTGGTGTTTAACACAATGAAAGCTGGTGTTTAACATGTGAAAGGTGGTGTTTGACATGTGAAAGGTGGTGTTTGACATGTGAAAGGTGGTGTTTAACAAAATGAAAGGTGGTGTTTAACACAATGAAAGGTGGTGTTTAACACAATGAAAGGTGGTGTTTGAAATGTGAAAGGTGGTGTTTGACATGTGAAAGGTGGTTTTTAACACAATGAAAGGTGGTGTTTAACATGTGAAAGGTGGTGTTTAACATGTGAAAGGTGGTGTTTAACACAATGAAAGGTGGTGTTTAACATGTGAAAGGTGGTGTTTAACATGTGAAAGGTGGTGTTTGACATGTGAAAGGTGGTGTTTAACACAATGAAAGGTGGTGTTTAACATGTGAAAGGTGGTGTTTAACACAATGAAAGGTGGTGTTTAACATGTGAAAGGTGGTGTTTAACACAATGAAAGGTGGTGTTTAACATGTGAAAGGTGGTGTTTAACACAATGAAAGGTGGTGTTTAACATGTGAAAGGTGGTGTTTAACATGTGAAAGGTGATGTTTGACATGTGAAAGGTGGTGTTTAACATGTGAAAGGTGGTGTTTGACATGTGAAAGGTGGTGTTTAACACAATGAAAGGTGGTGTTTAACATGTGAAAGGTGGTGTTTAACACAATGAAAGGTGGTGTTTAACATGTGAAAGGTGGTGTTTAACACAATGAAAGGTGGTGTTTAACATGTGAAAGGTGGTGTTTAACATGTGAAAGGTGATGTTTGACATGTGAAAGGTGGTGTTTAACATGTGAAAGGTGGTGTTTGACATGTGAAAGGTGGTGTTTAACACAATGAAAGGTGGTGTTTAACATGCGAAAGGTGGTGTTTAACATGTGAAAGGTGGTGTTTAACATGTGAAAGGTGGTGTTTAACATGTGAAAGGTGGTGTTTGACATGTGAAAGGTGGTGTTTAACATGTGAAAGGTGGTGTTTAACACAATGAAAGGTGGTGTTTAACACAATGAAAGGTGGTGTTTAACACAATGAAAGGTGGTGTTTGACATGTGAAAGGTGGTGTTTGACATGTGAAAGGTGGTGTTTAACATGTGAAAGGTGGTGTTTAACATGTGAAAGGTGGTGTTTAACATGTGAAAGGTGGTGTTTAACATGTGAAAGTTGGTGTTGGCATGTGAAAGATGGTGTTTAACATGTGAAAGGTGGTGTTTGACATGTGAAAGGTGGTGTTTAACATGTGAAAGGTGGTGTTTGACACAATGAAAGGTGGTGTTTAACATGTGAAAGGTGGTGTTTAACATGTGAAAGGTGGTGTTTAACATGTGAAAGGTGGTGTTTGACATGTGAAAGGTGGTGTTTGACATGTGAAAGGTGGTGTTTAACATGTGAAAGGTGGTGTTTAACATGTGAAAGGTGGTGTTTGACACAATGAAAGGTGGTGTTTAACATGTGAAAGGTGGTGTTTAACATGTGAAAGGTGGTGTTTAACATGTGAAAGGTGGTGTTTAACATGTGAAGGGTGGTGTTTAACATGTGAAAGGTGGTGTTAGCATGTGAAAGGTGGTGTTTAACATATGAATGGTGGTGTTTAACATGTGAAAGGTGGTGTTTAACATGTGAAAGGTGGTGTTTGACACAATGAAAGGTGGTGTTTGACATGTGAAAGGTGGTGTTTAACACAATGAACGGTGGTGTTTAACATGTGAAAGGTGGTGTTTGACACAATGAAAGGTGGTGTTTAACATGTGAAAGGTGGTGTTTAACATGTGAAAGGTGGTGTTTAACATGTGAAAGGTGGTGTTTAACATTTGAAAGGTGGTGTTAGCATGTGAAAGGTGGTGTTTAACATGTGAAAGGTGGTGTTTGACATGTGAAAGGTGGTGTTAGCATGTGAAAGGTGGTGTTTAACATGTGAAAGGTGGTGTTTAACATGTGAAAGGTGGTGTTTAACATGTGAAAGGTGGTGTTTGACATGTGAAAGGTGGTGTTTAACATGTGAAAGGTGGTGTTTAACACAATGAAAGGTGGTGTTTAACACAATGAAAGGTGGTGTTTAACACAATGAAAGGTGGTGTTTGACATGTGAAAGGTGGTGTTTGACATGTGAAAGGTGGTGTTTAACATGTGAAAGGTGGTGTTTAACATGTGAAAGGTGGTGTTTAACATGTGAAAGGTGGTGTTTAACATGTGAAAGTTGGTGTTGGCATGTGAAAGATGGTGTTTAACATGTGAAAGGTGGTGTTTGACATGTGAAAGGTGGTGTTTAACATGTGAAAGGTGGTGTTTGACACAATGAAAGGTGGTGTTTAACATGTGAAAGGTGGTGTTTAACATGTGAAAGGTGGTGTTTAACATGTGAAAGGTGGTGTTTGACATGTGAAAGGTGGTGTTTGACATGTGAAAGGTGGTGTTTAACATGTGAAAGGTGGTGTTTAACATGTGAAAGGTGGTGTTTGACACAATGAAAGGTGGTGTTTAACATGTGAAAGGTGGTGTTTAACATGTGAAAGGTGGTGTTTAACATGTGAAAGGTGGTGTTTAACATGTGAAGGGTGGTGTTTAACATGTGAAAGGTGGTGTTAGCATGTGAAAGGTGGTGTTTAACATATGAATGGTGGTGTTTAACATGTGAAAGGTGGTGTTTAACATGTGAAAGGTGGTGTTTGACACAATGAAAGGTGGTGTTTGACATGTGAAAGGTGGTGTTTAACACAATGAACGGTGGTGTTTAACATGTGAAAGGTGGTGTTTGACACAATGAAAGGTGGTGTTTAACATGTGAAAGGTGGTGTTTAACATGTGAAAGGTGGTGTTTAACATGTGAAAGGTGGTGTTTAACATTTGAAAGGTGGTGTTAGCATGTGAAAGGTGGTGTTTAACATGTGAAAGGTGGTGTTTGACATGTGAAAGGTGGTGTTAGCATGTGAAAGGTGGTGTTTAACATGTGAAAGGTGGTGTTTAACATGTGAAAGGTGGTGTTTAACATGTGAAAGGTGGTGTTTGACATGTGAAAGGTGGTGTTTAACATGTGAAAGGTGGTGTTTAACACAATGAAAGGTGGTGTTTAACACAATGAAAGGTGGTGTTTAACACAATGAAAGGTGGTGTTTGACATGTGAAAGGTGGTGTTTGACATGTGAAAGGTGGTGTTTAACATGTGAAAGGTGGTGTTTAACATGTGAAAGGTGGTGTTTAACATGTGAAAGGTGGTGTTTAACATGTGAAAGTTGGTGTTGGCATGTGAAAGATGGTGTTTAACATGTGAAAGGTGGTGTTTGACATGTGAAAGGTGGTGTTTAACATGTGAAAGGTGGTGTTTGACACAATGAAAGGTGGTGTTTAACATGTGAAAGGTGGTGTTTGACATGTGAAAGGTGGTGTTTAACATGTGAAATGTGGTGTTTGACATGTGAAAGGTGGTGTTTGACATGTGAAAGGTGGTTTTTAACATGTGAAAGGTGGTGTTTAACATGTGAAAGGTGGTGTTTGACACAATGAAAGGTGGTGTTTAACATGTGAAAGGTGGTTTTTAACATGTGAAAGGTGGTGTTTAACATGTGAAAGGTGGTGTTTAACATGTGAAGGGTGGTGTTTAACATGTGAATGGTGGTGTTAGCATGTGAAAGGTGGTGTTTAACATATGAATGGTGGTGTTTAACATGTGAAAGGTGGTGTTTAACATGTGAAAGGTGGTGTTTGACACAATGAAAGGTGGTGTTTGACATGTGAAAGGTGGTGTTTAACACAATGAACGGTGGTGTTTAACATGTGAAAGGTGGTGTTTGACACAATGAAAGGTGGTGTTTAACATGTGAAAGGTGGTGTTTAACATGTGAAAGGTGGTGTTTAACATTTGAAAGGTGGTGTTTAACATGTGAAAGGTGGTGTTAGCATGTGAAAGGTGGTGTTTAACATGTGAAAGGTGGTGTTTGACATGTGAAAGGTGGTGTTAGCATGTGAAAGGTGGTGTTTAACATGTGAAAGGTGGTGTTTAACATGTGAAAGTTGGTGTTGGCATGTGAAAGGTGGTGTTTAACATGTGAAAGGTGGTGTTTGACATGTGAAAGGTGGTGTTTAACATGTGAAAGGTGGTGTTTAACATGTGAAAGGTGGTGTTTAACATGTGAAAGGTGGTGTTTAACATGTGAAAGGTGGTGTTTAACATGTGAAAGGTGGGGTTTTACATGTGAAAGGTGGTGTTTGACATGTGAAAGGTGGTGTTTAACATGTGAAAGGTGGTGTTTAACATGTGAAAGGTGGTGTTTGACACAATGAAAGGTGGTGTTTAACATGTGAAAGGTGGTGTTTAACATGTGAAAGGTGGTGTTTAACATGTGAAAGGTGGTGTTTAACATGTGAAGGGTGGTGTTTAACATGTGAAAGGTGGTGTTAGCATGTGAAAGGTGGTGTTTAACATATGAATGGTGGTGTTTAACATGTGAAAGGTGGTGTTTAACATGTGAAAGGTGGTGTTTGACACAATGAAAGGTGGTGTTTGACATGTGAAAGGTGGTGTTTAACACAATGAACGGTGGTGTTTAACATGTGAAAGGTGGTGTTTGACACAATGAAAGGTGGTGTTTAACATGTGAAAGGTGGTGTTTAACATGTGAAAGGTGGTGTTTAACATGTGAAAGGTGGTGTTTAACATTTGAAAGGTGGTGTTAGCATGTGAAAGGTGGTGTTTAACATGTGAAAGGTGGTGTTTGACATGTGAAAGGTGGTGTTAGCATGTGAAAGGTGGTGTTTAACATGTGAAAGGTGGTGTTTAACATGTGAAAGGTGGTGTTTAACATGTGAAAGGTGGTGTTTGACATGTGAAAGGTGGTGTTTAACATGTGAAAGGTGGTGTTTAACACAATGAAAGGTGGTGTTTAACACAATGAAAGGTGGTGTTTAACACAATGAAAGGTGGTGTTTGACATGTGAAAGGTGGTGTTTGACATGTGAAAGGTGGTGTTTAACATGTGAAAGGTGGTGTTTAACATGTGAAAGGTGGTGTTTAACATGTGAAAGGTGGTGTTTAACATGTGAAAGTTGGTGTTGGCATGTGAAAGATGGTGTTTAACATGTGAAAGGTGGTGTTTGACATGTGAAAGGTGGTGTTTAACATGTGAAAGGTGGTGTTTGACACAATGAAAGGTGGTGTTTAACATGTGAAAGGTGGTGTTTAACATGTGAAAGGTGGTGTTTAACATGTGAAATGTGGTGTTTGACATGTGAAAGGTGGTGTTTGACATGTGAAAGGTGGTTTTTAACATGTGAAAGGTGGTGTTTAACATGTGAAAGGTGGTGTTTGACACAATGAAAGGTGGTGTTTAACATGTGAAAGGTGGTGTTTAACATGTGAAAGGTGGTGTTTAACATGTGAAAGGTGGTGTTTAACATGTGAAGGGTGGTGTTTAACATGTGAAAGGTGGTGTTAGCATGTGAAAGGTGGTGTTTAACATATGAATGGTGGTGTTTAACATGTGAAAGGTGGTGTTTAACATGTGAAAGGTGGTGTTTGACACAATGAAAGGTGGTGTTTGACATGTGAAAGGTGGTGTTTAACACAATGAACGGTGGTGTTTAACATGTGAAAGGTGGTGTTTGACACAATGAAAGGTGGTGTTTAACATGTGAAAGGTGGTGTTTAACATGTGAAAGGTGGTGTTTAACATTTGAAAGGTGGTGTTTAACATGTGAAAGGTGGTGTTAGCATGTGAAAGGTGGTGTTTAACATGTGAAAGGTGGTGTTTGACATGTGAAAGGTGGTGTTAGCATGTGAAAGGTGGTGTTTAACATGTGAAAGGTGGTGTTTAACATGTGAAAGGTGGTGTTTGACATGTGAAAGGTGGTGTTAGCATGTGAAAGGTGGTGTTTAACATGTGAAAGTTGGTGTTGGCATGTGAAAGATGGTGTTTAACATGTGAAAGGTGGTGTTTGACATGTGAAAGGTGGTGTTTAACATGTGAAAGGTGGTGTTTGACACAATGAAAGGTGGTGTTTAACATGTGAAAGGTGGTGTTTAACATGTGAAAGGTGGTGTTTAACATGTGAAAGGTGGTGTTTGACATGTGAAAGGTGGTGTTTGACATGTGAAAGGTGGTGTTTAACATGTGAAAGGTGGTGTTTAACATGTGAAAGGTGGTGTTTGACACAATGAAAGGTGGTGTTTAACATGTGAAAGGTGGTGTTTAACATGTGAAAGGTGGTGTTTAACATGTGAAAGGTGGTGTTTAACATGTGAAGGGTGGTGTTTAACATGTGAAAGGTGGTGTTAGCATGTGAAAGGTGGTGTTTAACATATGAATGGTGGTGTTTAACATGTGAAAGGTGGTGTTTAACATGTGAAAGGTGGTGTTTGACACAATGAAAGGTGGTGTTTGACATGTGAAAGGTGGTGTTTAACACAATGAACGGTGGTGTTTAACATGTGAAAGGTGGTGTTTGACACAATGAAAGGTGGTGTTTAACATGTGAAAGGTGGTGTTTAACATGTGAAAGGTGGTGTTTAACATTTGAAAGGTGGTGTTTAACATGTGAAAGGTGGTGTTAGCATGTGAAAGGTGGTGTTTAACATGTGAAAGGTGGTGTTTGACATGTGAAAGGTGGTGTTAGCATGTGAAAGGTGGTGTTTAACATGTGAAAGGTGGTGTTTAACATGTGAAAGGTGGTGTTTGACATGTGAAAGGTGGTGTTAGCATGTGAAAGGTGGTGTTTAACATGTGAAAGGTGGTGTTTAACATGTGAAAGGTGGTGTTAGCATGTGAAAGGTGGTGTTAACATGTGAAAGGTGGTGTTTAACATGTGAAAGGTGGTGTTTGACATGTGAAAGGTGGTGTTTAACATGTGAAAGGTGGTGTTTGACATCTGAAAGGTGGTGTTTAACATGTGAAAGGTGGTGTTTAACACAATGAAAGGTGGTGTTTAACATGTGAAAGGTGGTGTTTAACACAATGAAAGGTGGTGTTTAACATGTGTAAGGTGGTGTTTAACACAATGAAAGGTGGTGTTTAACATGTGAAAGGTGGTGTTTAACATGTGAAAGGTGGTGTTTAACACAATGAAAGGTGGTGTTTAACATGTGAAAGGTGGTGTTTAACACAATGAAATGTGGTGTTTAACATGTGAAAGGGGGTGTTTAACATGTGAAAGGTGGTGTTTAACATGTGAAAGGTGGTGTTTAACATGTGAAAGGTGGTGTTTAACATGTGAAAGGTGGTGTTTAACATGTGAAAGGTGGTGTTTGACATGTGAAAGGTGGTGTTTAACATGTGAAAGGTGGTGTTTAACATGTGAAAGGTGGTGTTTAACATGTGAAAGGTGGTGTTTAACATGTGAAAGGTGGTGTTAATATGTGAAAGGTGGTGTTTAACACAATGAAAGGTGGTGTTTAACATGTGAAAGGTGGTGTTTAACATGTGAAAGGTGGTGTTTGACATGTGAAAGGTGGTGTTTGACACAATGAAAGGTGGTGTTTAACATGTGAAAGGTGTGTTAGCATGTGAAAGGTGGTGTTAGCATGTGAAAGGTGGTGTTTAACATGTGTAAGGTGGTGTTTAACATGTGAAAGGTGGTGTTAGCATGTGAAAGGTGGTGTTTAACATGTGTAAGGTGGTGTTAGCATGTGTAAGGTGGTGTTAGCATGTGAAAACTTGATTTTCACATGTCAAACTGCATAGATGGGAGATGAATTAAGGTTAGTGACAGGCCTCCTCACAATATGTTCAAACCTGAATAATTCACACTCGTAAATTTCTCCCCGTTTTTTTGGTGCGGGAGTGACAGTTGAAGACAGGGCTCCAGCTGTTAAATTGAGCCATGGTTATATCTGTATAGATGCGAGATGAGAGGGTTGAAGTGAGGTTATATCTGTATAGATGGGAGATGAGAGGGTTGAGTTGGGGTTATATCTGTATAGATGGGAGATGAGAGGGTTGAGTTGGGGTTATGTCTGAAGAGATGGGAGATGAGAGGGTTGAAGTGAGGTTATATCTGTATAGATGAGAGGGTTGAGTTGGGGTTATGTCTGTATAGATGGGAGATGAGAGGTTTGAGTTGGGGTTATGTCTGTATAGATGGGAGATGAGAGGGTTGAGTTGGGGTTATGCCTGTATAGATGGGAGATGAGAGGGTTGAGTTGGGGTTATGTCTGTATAGATAGGAGATGAGAGGGTTGAGTTGGGGTTATGTCTGTATAGATGGGAGATGAGAGGGTTGAAGTGAGGTTATGTCTGTATAGATAGGAGATGAGAGGGGCAATGTAATGCTAGAGGAAGAATGAGCAGGTGATCATTCAGGGATCACTCTAACACCCTGTAGAAACTGACACAGGGAAGACATGGCTGATATGTCAGACCTCTTCTGGAATGTAGAGAAAGACCTGGGGGTTCAACTACTATTTGAAATCAGTATTTTTCTGGGCTTGATTTAGCTTGCCTGTCTTAATGGACCAATAGAACAGTCCCAAAATGGTAAACCCCGCCCATCTGGCACTCCAGGCAGGCTAAAGTAAACACTCAAAGTATTTGAAAGATTTCAACTAGTATTTGAACCCGGGTCTGGTCATTGGGAGATCTCTGAACTGGGATGTGGAAACTTGTCTTTCTCTCTCCACTCGAGTGGACTCCTTGTTGAGCGGCTTCTGTCGGGGTGCCTCGTCGTTCGATGTGACGCTAAGCGCTAGTGAAGCGATACAGCTGGACCAGCTGACATCGGAGCCACTAATGGCTTTCCAACATTTCCTTAAAGACGGGGGAAATTTAGGAGGGTGAATTATTCAGGGTTAAACATATTGCGAGGAGGCCTGTCACTAGGTTGTGGAAACGTCACTCTGCAGAAGGACGTGTCACAGATACAGCCAAACCTCACAGTGAAATGCTGAATACAACAGGTGTAGTAGACCTTACAGTGAAATGCTGAATACAACAGGTGTAGTAGACCTCACAGTGAAATGCTGAATACAACAGGTGTAGTAGACCTCACAGTGAAATGCTGAATACAACAGGTGTAGTAGACCTCACAGTGAAATGCTGAATACAACAGGTGTAGTAGACCTTACAGTGAAATGCTGAATACAACAGTTGTAGTAGACCTTACAGTGAAATGCTGAATACAACAGGTGTAGTAGACCTTACAGTGAAATGCTGAATACAACAGGTGTAGTAGACCTTACAGTGAAATGCTGAATACAACAGGTGTAGTAGACCTTACAGTGAAATGCTGAATACAACAGGTAGACCTTACAGTGAAATGCTGAATACAACAGGTGTAGTAGACCTTACAGTGAAATGCTGAATACAACAGGTGTAGTAGACCTTACAGTGAAATGCTGAATACAACAGGTGTAGTAGACCTCACAGTGAAATGCTGAATACAACAGGTGTAGTAGACCTTACAGTGAAATGCTGAATACAACAGGTGTAGTAGACCTTACAGTAAAATGCTGAATACAACAGGTGTAGTAGACCTCACAGTGAAATGCTGAATACAACAGGTGTAGTAGACCTTACAGTGAAATGCTGAATACAACAGGTGTAGTAGACCTTACAGTGAAATGCTGAATACAACAGGTGTTGTAGACCTTACAGTGAAATGCTGAATACAACAGGTGTAGTAGACCTTACAGTGAAATGCTGAATACAACAGGTGTAGTAGACCTTACAGTGAAATGCTGAATACAACAGGTGTAGTAGACCTTACAGTGAAATGCTGAATACAACAGGTGTAGTAGACCTTACAGTGAAATGCTGAATACAACAGGTGTAGTAGACCTTACAGTGAAATGCTGAATACAACAGGTGTAGTAGACCTTACAGTGAAATGCTGAATACAACATGTGTAGTAGACCTTACAGTGAAATGCTGTGTAGGGTGCTGTCTTTCGGATGGGACGTTAAACGGGTGTCCTGACTCTCTGAGGTCATTAAAGATCCCATGTCACTCGTCGTAAGATTAGGGATTTTAACCCCGGTGTCCTGGCTAAATTCCCAATCTGGCCCTCAAACCATCACGGTCACCTAATAATCCCCAGTTTACAATTGGCTCATTCATCCCCCTCCTCTCCCCTGTAACTATTCCCCAGGTCGTTGCTGCAAATGAGAACGTGTTCTCAGTCAACTTACCTGGTAAAATAACAAATAAATAAAATAAATTAGTTGAGGTAGTATGTACATGTGCATTAAAGTGACTACGCAGAGCTGATAACAACAGAGAGTAGCAGGTGAGTAACAGAGAGGGAGATGGGTGTGGTGGGGGGACACAATGCTAGTAGTCTGGGTAGCCATTTGATTAGATGTTCAGGTGTCTTATGGCTTAGGGGTAGAAGCTGTTTAGAAGCCTCTTGGACCTAGACTCTGGCGATCCGGTACTGCTTGCCGTGTGTTAGCAGAGAGAACAGTCTATGGCTGTAGTCTTTGACAATTTTTAGGTCCTTCCTCTGACACCGCCTGGTATAGAGGTCGTGGATGGCAGGAAGCTTGGCCCCAGTGATGTACTGGGCCGTTCGCACTACCCTCTGTAGTGCCTTGCGGTGGGAGGCCGAGCGGTTGCAATACCAGGCAGTGATGCAACCAGACAGGATGATCTCGATGGTGCGGCTGTATAATCTTTTGAGGATCTGATGACCCATGTCAAATCTTTTCAGTCTCCTGAGATGGAATAATGTATTCCACAATACCAGTCAACGCCAAGTCACAGACACGGACCCTCCTTAATGTGTTCCACAATACCAGTAAAAGCCAAGTGGACAGAAACAAAATCTTGTGGCGTACTCATTTTTAAATGGACATAAATCGTTTAGGTATTCACCCTTTTCCGTGGTATCAAATTGGTAGTTACAGTTTTGTCCCATCGCTGCAACTCCCGTACGGACTCGGGAGAGGCAAAGGTCGTGAGTCGTGCGTCCTCCGAAACACGACCTTGCCAAGCCACACTGCTTCTTGACACACTGCACACTTAAACTGGAAGCCAGTTACAGGAGGATAGATGGTCAGGTGACAGCTCATCTTTTGGAGTTACAGGAGGATAGATGGTCAGGTGACCACTCATCTGTTGGAGTTACAGGAGGATAGATGGTCAGGTGACCACTCATCTGTTGGAGTTACAGGAAGATAGATGGTCAGGTGACAGCTCATCTGTTGGAGTTACAGGAGGACAGACGGTCAGGTGACCACTCATCTGTTGGAGTTACAGGAGGATAGAGGGTCAGGTGACCACTCATCTGTTGAAGTTACAGGAGGATAGATGGTCAGGTGACAGCTCATCAGTTGAAGTTACAGGAGGATAGATGGTCAGGTGACCGACCGCTCATCTGTTGGAGTTACAGGAGGATAGATGGTCAGGTGACAGCTCATCTGTTGGAGTTACAGGAGGATAGATGGTCAGGTGACCGACCGCTCATCTGTTGGAGTTACAGGAGGATAGATGGTCAGGTGACCGACCGCTCATCTGTTGGAGTTACAGGAGGATAGATGGTCAGGTGACAGCTCATCTGTTGGAGTTACAGGAGGATAGACAGTCAGGTGACCGCTCATCTGTTGGAGTTACAGGAGGATAGATGGTCAGGTGACAGCTCATCTGTTGGAGTTACAGGAGGATAGATGGTCAGGTGACCGCTCATCTGTTGGAGTTACAGGAGGATAGACAGTAAGGTGACATCTCATCTGTTGGAGTTACAGGAGGATAGAGAGTCAGGTGACAGCTCATCTGTTGGAGTTACAGGAGGATAGATGGTCAGGTGACCGACCGCTCATCTGTTGGAGTTACAGGAGGATAGATGGTCAGGTGACAGCTCATCTGTTGGAGTTACAGGAGGATAGAGTTACAGGAGGATAGATGGTAACTACCAAATTGGTAGTTACAGTTTTGTCCCATCGCTGCAACTCCCGTACGGACTCGGGAGAGGCAAAGGTCGTGAGTCGTGCGTCCTCCGAAACACGACCTTGCCAAGCCACACTGCTTCTTGACACACTGCACACTTAAACTGGAAGCCAGTTACAGGAGGATAGATGGTCAGGTGACCGCTCATCTGTTGGAGTTACAGGAGGATAGATGGTCAGGTGACCGCTCATCTGTTGGAGTTACAGGAGGATAGACAGTAAGGTGACCGACCGCTCATCTGTTGGAGTTACAGGAGGATAGATGGTCAGGTGACAGCTCATCTGTTGGAGTTACAGGAGGATAGAGGGTCAGGTGACAGCTCATCTGTTGGAGTTACAGGAGGATAGACAGTAAGGTGACAGCTCATCTGTTGGAGTTACAGGAGAATAGACAGTCAGGTGACCGCTCATCTGTCATTTGTTGGAGTTACAGGAGGATAGATGGTCAAAGGCAGAGCCCAGGGCTAAATCCACAACACACATACCCACACACACACACACACACACACACACACACACACACACACACACACACACACACACACACACACACACACACACACTCACAGCCAGGCGAACACTCCAACCAGCCAATTGACAGTGTTTTACATATTTCTTCTTTTTTGTGTGTGTGTGGGGGGGTGGGGGCGGGGCGGGGGGGTGGTGGCGGGGGGGTGGTGGCGGGGGGGTGATTTCAGGCGTTTCGTTCCGTTTCCTGCTCCTGGGTTCTCATTAAAGATAATGGTTAATGGGACGTGGTGTAATAGACATATGGAAATAGCTCTGCCGTTCATCATTAGGCTTTTAATTGCACCGTTTTGGCCTCGTTTTGGCCTCCACCTCTTGTTAAATAAGTCATAGGGTCTCAAACGGCAGCTTATCCCCTATATAGTACACTTCATCTGACC
>NC_092152.1:5801119-5811119 GCF_045791955.1 Oncorhynchus clarkii lewisi | reverse complement strand
GCTTCAGCAGGATGAGCCCCATACACACTCAGATACACAAATGGGAACACACATACTTATTGCATGTTTCACACGCGCACACACACACACACACACACACACACGCACGCACGCACGCACGCACGCACACACACACACACACACACACGCACGCGCACACGCACACGCACACACACACACAATCTCTCTCTCCTTCCCACATGGAACCCTGCCAGGCACAAGGTCATACAGGCGGTGTAGTGAATTAAACCTTTATTTATGTTTATAGGAACACAGAACTACACCCCACCCTGATGTGAATTACACCCCACCCTGATGTGAATTACACCCCACCCTGATATGAATTACACCCCACCCTGATATGAATTACACCCCACCCTGATATGAATTACACCCCACCTTGATGTAAATTACACCCCACCCTGATATGAACTACACCCCACCATGATATGAACTACACCCCACCCTGATGTGAATTACATCCCACCCTGATATGAATTACACCTGACCCTGATATGAACTACACCCCACCCTGATATGAACTACACCCCACCCTGATGTGAACTACACCCCACCATGATATGAACTACACCCCACCCTGATGTGAATTACACCCAACCCTGATATGAACTACACCCCACCCTGATATGAACTACACCCCACCCTGATATGAACTACACCCCACCCTGATATGAACTACACCCCACCCTGATATGAACTACACCCCACCCTGATATGAACTACACCCCACCCTGATGTGAACTACACCCCACCCTGATATGAATTACACCCCACCCTGATATGTCTATCTTGTACACACCAGTGTTTTAAAGGGAATCTGTGGTTTTAAAGGGAATCTGTGGTTTTAAAGGGAATCTGTGGTTTTAAAGGGAATCTGTGGTTTTAAAGGGAATCTGTGGTTTTAAAGGGAATCTGTGGTTTTAAAGGGAATCTGTGGTTTTAAAGGGAATCTGTGGTTTTAAAGGGAATCTGTGGTTTTAAAGGGAATCTGTGGTTTTAAAGGGAATCTGTGGTTTTAAAGGGAATCTGTGGTTTTAAAGTCCTCCAGGAATGTATGGGCGGTGTGGTCGTGGGCTTAGAGAGAAACAGAAGATTCTAGATTAATTGAATTGATTAACAGTGAGATATTATATCTGATGCTGTCAGTCAGACACAAGGGTCTACTGGCTGAGAGGTTTGAATTGAGTTTTTCTCCTGCTATGACCTCGACCAGCCTTTTACCTTTTCTCATCGTCACAGTTCCTGTCCGATTAACTTCAACAGGTACAGTATTTACAATGTGGAGTTATATTCTCTGGTAATCACTGTGGCCAATCCTTTATGGGGATTACCTTCACAGCATTCCTCTCAAATAGGTTCATTTTTCCCCCCTAATGAACGTGCGTCATTTTAAATGTGACTATATTCTACCTGCTGCAGACACTGTCACAATATTACGCAGAAACAGCTTGACTCAACATGAATGTTAAAAATAAATAAAAAATGCAGAGTTAAAAAAAAAAATGAATGGGATTAGCGTCAGCTACTCTAATTGGACCATAAAATGGGGATGATGCCTATGAGTGGCTGTGATTGGTTGGTGGAACCTGGTGTTGGTGTTGCAGCTTTGGGCCTGCTCAGGGTGTATGGCAGATGGTTAAGTATCCAGTGACACACACACACACACACACACACACACAAGTACGCATGCAACACACACACACACACACGTACGCATGCAACACACCCACACACACACACACACACACATGCAACACACACACACGCATGCAACACACACACACACACATGCAACACACACACACGCATGCAACACACACACACACACAAACACACACACACACACACACACACACACACACACAGTATACAGTATAAATATTATAATGAGCTATGTGGAGAATACAGTATACAGAATAAATATTAGAATGAGAATACAGTATACAGTATACAGTATACATACACAGTACAAAACCCAATAGCAAAAATTGATAGAATTGCAGGAAATTTGCTTCTGGACCAGAGACCGGAGTCTGGAATATAAATAATATAGACTGAATGTACAAACCAATCGGAACACCTGCTCTTTCCAGGACATAGACTGACCAGGTGAATCCAGGTGAAAGCTATGATCCCTTATTGATGTCACTTGTTAAATCCACTTCAATCAGTGTAGATTAAGGGGACGAGACAGGTCAAAGAAAGATTGTTAAGCCTTGAGACAATGGTGCCGTTGAGGGTGAACGGGCAAGACAAAATATTTAAGTGCCTTTAAACATGGTAGTAGGTACCAGGCCGCACCGATTTGTGTCAAGAACTGCAACGCTGCTGGGTTTTTCATGCTCAACAGTTTCCGGTGTGTATCAAGAATGGTCCACCACCCTAAACGACATACAGCCAACTTGACACAAGCATTGGAGTCAACATGGGCTAGCAACATCTTGTATAGTCCATACATCGACAAATTGAGGCTGTTCTGTGGGCAAAGGGGACGGCGGGTGCAACTCAATATTAGGAAGGTGTTCCTAGGTGAAGGTGTTCCTAGGTGACAGTGTTCCTAGGTGACAGTGTTCCTAGGTGACGGTGTTCCTAGGTGACGTTGTTCCTAGGTGAAGTTGTTCCTAGGTGACGGTGTTCCTAGGTGAAGGTGTTCCTAGGTGAAGGTGTTCCTAGGTGAAGGTGTTCCTAGGTGACGGTGTTCCCAGGTGAAGGTGTTCCTAGGTGAAGGTGTTCCTAGGTGACGGTGTTCCTAGGTGAAGGTGTTCCTAGGTGAAGGTGTTCCTAGGTGACGGTGTTCCTAGTTGACGGTGTTCCTAGGTGACGGTGTTCCTAGGTGAAGGTGTTCCTAGGTGAAGGTGTTCCTAGGTGAAGGTGTTCCTAGGTGACGGTGTTCCTAGGTGACGGTGTTCCTAGGTGAAGGTGTTCCTAGGTGAAGGTGTTCCTAGGTGAAGGTGTTCCTAGGTGACGGTGTTCCTAGGTGACGGTGTTACTAGGTGAAGGTGTTCCTAGGTGAAGGTGTTCCTATGTGAAGGTGTTCCGAGGTGACGGTTTTCCTAGGTGAAGGTATTCCTAGTTGACGGTGTTCCTAGGTGAAGGTGTTCCTAGGTGAAGGTGTTCCTAGGTGAAGGTGTTCCTAGGTGACGGTGTTCCTAGGTGAAGGTGTTCCTAGGTGACGGTGTTCCTAGGTGACGGTGTTCCCCAGGTGACGTTGTTCCTAGGGGAAGGTGTTCCTAGGTGACGGTGTTCCTAGGTGACGATGTTCCTAGGTGACGGTGTTCCTAGGTGAAGGTGTTCCTAGGTGACGGTGTTCCTAGGTGAAGGTGTTCCTAGGTGACAGTGTTCCTAGGTGACGGTGTTCCTAGGTGACGGTGTTCCTAGGTGACGATGTTCCTAGGTGACGGTGTTCCTAGGTGAAGGTGTTCCTAGGTGACGGTGTTCCTAGGTGAAGGTGTTCCTAGGTGACAGTGTTCCTAGGTGACGGTGTTCCTAGGTGACGGTGTTCCTAGGTGACGGTGTTCCTAGGTGACGGTGTTCCTAGTTGACGGTGTTCCTAGGTGAAGGTGTTCCAAGGTGAAGGTGTTCCTAGGTGAAGGTGTTCCTAGGTGAAGGTGTTCCTAGGTGACGGTGTTCCTAGGTGACGGTGTTCCCAGGTGAAGGTGTTCCTAGGTGAAGGTGTTCCTAGGTGACGGTGTTCCTAGGTGAAGGTGTTCCTAGGTGAAGGTGTTCCTAGGTGACGGTGTTCCTAGTTGACGGTGTTCCTAGGTGACGGTGTTCCTAGGTGAAGGTGTTCCTAGGTGAAGGTGTTCCTAGGTGAAGGTGTTCCTAGGTGACGGTGTTCCTGGGTGACGGTGTTCCTAGGTGAAGGTGTTCCTAGGTGAAGGTGTTCCTAGGTGAAGGTGTTCCTAGGTGACGTGTTCCTAGGTGACGGTGTTACTAGGTGAAGGTGTTCCTAGGTGAAGGTGTTCCTATGTGAAGGTGTTCCGAGGTGACGGTTTTCCTAGGTGAAGGTATTCCTAGTTGACGGTGTTCCTAGGTGAAGGTGTTCCTAGGTGAAGGTGTTCCTAGGTGAAGGTGTTCCTAGGTGACGGTGTTCCTAGGTGAAGGTGTTCCTAGGTGACGGTGTTCCTAGGTGACGGTGTTCCCCAGGTGACGTTGTTCCTAGGGGAAGGTGTTCCTAGGTGTCGGTGTTCCTAGGTGACGGTGTTCCTAGGTGACGGTGTTCCTAGGTGAAGGTGTTCCTAGGTGACGGTGTTCCTAGGTGAAGGTATTCCTAGGTGACGGTGTTCCTAGGTGACGGTTTTCCTAGGTGACGGTGTTCCTAGGTGACGGTGTTCCTAGGTGACGGTGTTCCTAGGTGACGGTGTTCCTAGGTGAAGGTGTTCCTAGGTGAAGGTGTTCCTAGGTGAAGGTGTTCCTAGGTGAAGGTGTTCCTAGGTGACGGTGTTCCTAGGTGAAGGTGTTCCTAGGTGAAGGTGTTCCTAGGTGACGGTGTTCCTAGGTGAAGGTGTTCCTAGGTGACGGTGTTCCTAGGTGACGGTGTTCCTAGGTGAAGGTGTTCCTAGGTGAAGGTGTTCCTAGGTGACGGTGTTCCTAGGTGAAAGTGTTCCTAGGTGAAGGTGTTCCTAGGTGAAGGTGTTCCTAGGTGACGGTGTTCCTAGGTGACAGTGTTCCTAGGTGAAGGTGTTACTAGGTGACGGTGTTCCTAGGTGAAGGTGTTCCTAGGTGACAGTGTTCCTAGGTGACGGTGTTCCTAGGTGAAGGTGTTCCTAGGTGACGGTGTTCCTAGGTGAAGGTGTTCCTAGGTGACGGTGTTCCTAGGTGACGGTTTTCCTAGGTGACGGTGTTCCTAGGTGACGGTGTTCCTAGGTGACGGTGTTCCTAGGTGACGGTGTTCCTAGGTGAAGGTGTTCCAAGGTGAAGGTGTTCCTAGGTGAAGGTGTTCCTAGGTGAAGGTGTTCCTAGGTGACGGTGTTCCTAGGTGAAGGTGTTCCTAGGTGAAGGTGTTCCTAGGTGACGGTGTTCCTAGGTGAAGGTGTTCCTAGGTGACGGTGTTCCTAGGTGACGGTGTTCCTAGGTGACGGTGTTCCTAGGTGACGGTGTTCCTAGGTGACGGTGTTCCTAGGTGAAGGTGTTCCTAGGTGAAGGTGTTCCTAGGTGAAGGTGTTCCTAGGTGAAGGTGTTCCTAGGTGACGGTGTTCCTAGGTGACGGTGTTCCTAGGTGAAGGTGTTCCTAGGTGAAGGTGTTCCTAGGTGATGGTGTTCCTAGGTGAAGGTGTTCCTAGGTGAAGGTGTTCCTAGGTGACGGTGTTCCTAGGTGACGGTGTTCCAAGGTGAAGGTGTTACTCAGTAGCAGAATAAAAAAGGGGGCCAATGCAAATAGTCCGGGTACCTATTTGGTTAACTGTTTAGCGGTCTTATCACTTGAGGAAGGAGCCTTTTGTACCTAGACTTGGCCTGTACCGCTTGCTGTTCGGTTGCAGAGAGAACAGTCTTTGACTTGAGTGGCTGGAGTCTTTGACATTTTTTAGGGCCTTCCTCAGACACTGCCTGGTATAGAGGTCCTGGATGGCAGGAAGCTTGGCCCCAGTGATGTACTGGGCCGTTCGCACTACCCTCTGTAGTGCCTTGCGGTTGGATGCCGAGCAGTTTTCTAATCAAGCAGTGAGGTGCAGCTGTTGAACTTATTGAGGATCTGAGGAACCATGCCATATCTTTTCAGTCTCCTGAGGGGGAATAGGCGTTGTCGTGCCCTCTTCACGTCTGTGATAGCTTGTTAGTGATGTGGACACCAAGGAACTTAAAGCTCGACCAGCTCCACTACAGCCCTGTCGATGTGAATGCGGGCATGCTCTGAACTCTTATTCCTGTAGTCCACAATCGCCTCCGATGTCTCGCTCACGTTGAGGGAGAGGTTGTTGTCCTGGCACCACACTGCCAGGTCTCTGACTTCCTCCCTATATTGTCGGTGATCAGGCCTACCACCATTGTGTCATCAGCAAACTTAATGATGGTGTTGGAGTCGTGCTTGGCCATGCAGTCATGGGTGAACAGGGAGTACAGGAGGGGACTAAGCACGCACCCCTGAGGGGCCCCAGTGTTGATGATTAGCATAGCAGACGTGTTGTTGCCTACCCTTACCACCTGGGTGCGGCCCGTCAGGAAGTCCAGGATCCAGTTGCAGAGGGAGGTGTTTAGTACAAGGGTCCTTAGTCCTTAGTGATGAGCTTTGAGTGCACTATGCTGTTGACCATTGAGATGGTCGTCAATGAACAGCATTTCTCACATACAGGTGTTCTTTTTAACCTCATAGTCACTGTATCATTTCGAATTCAAAGTGCTGGAATACAGAGCCCCCCCCCCAAAAAAACACAAGATAAATCACTGTCCCAATACTTTTGGAGCTCACTGTCTGTCCAGGAAATCTGGTTTGTATGATGCTTCATTTATCCCACAATATGTCCAGGAAATCAGGTTTGTATAATGCTTCATTTATCCCACAATATGTCCAGGAAGTCTGCTGCATAATTACTTAATACAATGAGATAATCCACCAGTTTCACAGTACTGCCGACAATTATATTATATTAATCATGCTACATGCTAATCATGCTACATGCTAATCATGCTACATGCTAATCATGCTACATGCTAATCATTCTACAAGACAGAGAGAGCAGAGCCCACCAGTAGACAGACAGGTGGACAGACATTACTACCTGATTTATACTGCAGAGAGAGAAGGTTGGGTCGACTGGCAGACAAACAGACATTATTACTGGATTTATTTCCAGTAATTTATGAGTCAAATAGCATTTAATTAACCTTAATTTATTATTTTCACATTATTATTGTGACAGCAGTGCAGTAGCAACATTAACAGCAGTGGTATACTGGTATCAGAGTAGTTCACTGTGAATGAAGCGGCTTTTCAACCTACGATATGCCATAATTACTCTGCATTTTGTTGAAAAAAACACATTTTGTAAAATGCACAGCTAACCTGCGACGATGGCATATTCATCTTTCGGTGAATAATCAACATAATGTGATCTGGTTTTGGAGTTCTCTTCCCGGAGGAAGAGGAAGAGGACGAGGAAGAATAAGAAGAGATACTGAATGTTGGCAGTTAAACATGTACTCGTTGCTACCCAGGCACCGGGGCAGGTTGTAGTAGTCTGCTATTGTATAAGTCATACAGGTTTAGGTGTGATGAGCTTTTCATACCGGTAATATACTTTGACTCTTTAAATCAATTCACTGAACTGGTCATTTACTTTGACTCTTTAAATCAATTCAGTGAACCAGTTATATACTTTGACTCTTTAAATCAATTCAGTGAACCGGTAATATACTTTGACTCTTTAAATCAAGACACTGAACCGGTAATATACTTTGACTCTTTAAATCAAGACACTAAACTGGTAACATAAAGCCTAAACTGATCCTAGATCAGCCCTTCCTACTCTGAGAATCTGTTAGTAGGGGACCGGATCTGATCCTAGATCAGCCCTTCCTACCCTGAGAATCTGTTAGTAGGGGACCGGATCTGATCCTAGATCAGCCCTTCCTACTCTGAGAATCTGTTATCCGGGGACCGGATCTGACCCTAGATCAGCCCTTCCTACTCTAAGAATCTGTTAGTAGGGGACCGGATCTGACCCTAGATCAGTCCTTCCTACTCTGAGAATCTGTTAGTAGGGGAACGGATCTGACCGTAGATCAGCCCTTCCTACTCTGAGAATCTGTTAGTAGGGGACCGGATCTGACCCTAGATCAGCCCTTCCTACTCTGAGAATCTGTTAGTAGGGGACCGGATCTGACCCCTTTCACTGGGTTCATTTTTTGTTTGTCCTGTCTTTCTTACATATCAATGTCAGTGCTGTTCTAAGCCAGTATCTTATCTGAAGTGACTAAATGTTCTCTAGTGACTGACACCTGCCAAGCGTCCCTGTCCGGGGGAATGCTTTGTATGCAGATATAAAACACGTGAAGGCATCTTGTCTTTGAGTGGAATCACATTGTGGACAACCTGCTAGTCAGTCAGTAGCCATGTCACAACCCCTGGCACAGACAGGACAGGCCTGCTAGGCACATCACTCTGGGATGAGAGAGATGTGTGTTTGTGTGTGCATATGCACATTTGTATGCGCCCAAGTACAGTCGTGGCCAAAAGTTTTGAGAATGACACAAATATTAATTTTCACGTCTGCTGCCTCAGTTTGTATGAAGGCAATTTGCATATACTCCAGAATGTTATGATGAGTGATCAGAATAATTTGAATTAATTGCCCTCTTTGCCATGCAAACGAACTGAATCTCCCCCAAAAAATTCGCTCCATTTTACCCCTGCGAACAAAAGGACCAAATTCTCTCATTAACACAAGTGTTGGTGTTGACGAGGACAAAGCTGGAGATCACTCTGTCATGCTGAATGAGTTTGAATAACAGACTGGAAGCTTCCTCTGTCAACCATGGTTACCTGCAAGGAAACACGTGCTGTCATCATTGCTTTGCACAAAAAGGGCTTCACAGGCAAGGATATTGCTGCCAGTAAGATTGCACCTAAATCAACCATTTATTGGATCATCAAGAACTTCAAGGAGAGCGGTTCAATTGTTGTGAAGAAGGCTTCAGGGTGCACAAGAAAGTCCAGAAAGCACCAGGACCGTCTCCTGAAGTTAATTCAGCTGCGGGATCGAGGCACCACCAGTACAGAGCTTGCTCAGAAATGGCAGCAGGCAGGAGTGAGTGCATCTGCACGCACAGTGAGGCAAAGACTTTTGGAGGATGGCCTGGTGTCAAGAAGGGCAGCAAAGAAGCCACTTCTCTCCAGGAAAAACATCAGGGACAGACTGATATTCTGCAAAAGGTACAGGGATTGGACTGCTGAGGACTGGGGTAAAGTCATTTTCTCTGATGAATCCCCTTTCCGATTGTTTGGGGCATCCGGAAAAAGCTTGTCCGGAGGAGAAAAGGTGAGCGCTATCAGTCCTGTGTCATGCCTACAGTAAAGCATCCTGAGACCATTCATGTGTGGGGTTGCTTCTCAGCCAAGGGAGTGGGCTCACTCACAATTTTGCCTAAGAACACAGCCATGAATATAGAATGGTACCCACACATCCATCGAGAGCATCTTCTCCCAACCATCCAGGAACAGTTTGGTGACGAACAATGCCTTTTCCAGCATGATGGAGCACCTTGCCATAAGGCAAAAGTGATAACTAAATGGCTCGGGGAACAAAACATCGTTATTTTGGGTCCATGGACAGGAAACTCCCCAGACCTTAATCCCATTGAGAACTTGTGGTCAATCCTCAAGAGGCGCTGGACAAACAAAACCCCACAAATTCTGACAAACTCCAAGCATTGATTATGCAAGAATGGGCTGCCATCAGTCAGGATGTGGCCCAGAAGTTAATTGACATCATGCCAGGGTGGATTGCAGAGGTCTTGAAAAAGAAGGTCAACACTGCAAATATTGACTCTTTGCATCAACTTCATGTAATTGTCAATAAAAGCCTTTGACACTTATGAAATGCTTGTAATTATACTTCAGTATTCCATAGGAACATCTGACAAAAATATCTAAAGACACTGAAGCAGCAAACTTTGTGAAAATTAATATTTGTGTCATTCTCAAAACTTTTGTACACGACTGTATGTATGTTTGTGTGAATGTGTCTGTGTGCATACAGGCATTTGTGAGTACATGCAAGTACATGCCTGTGCGTGTGTGTGTGTGTGTGTGTTTAGTGACCTGACCAGGCACTCATCTTCCAGTCAGTCTAGCATGGATCAGAAAACCAAGCTTTAGTCTGGATCAACCCCAAGCTCTAGTATGGATCAGACCCCAAGCCCTAGTCTGGATCAACCCCAAGCTCTAGTATGGATCAGACCCCAAGCTCTAGTATGGATCAGACCCCAAGCTCTAGTCTGGATCAACCCCAAGCTCTAGTATGGATCAGACCCCAAGCTCTAG
>NC_092152.1:5793619-5796119 GCF_045791955.1 Oncorhynchus clarkii lewisi | reverse complement strand
ATGTATTAGATGCAGTGTAAAGCTAATAGATGCAGTGTAAAGCTAATAGATGCAGTGTAAAGCTAATAGATGCAGTGTAAAGCTAATAGATGCAGTGTAAAGCTAATAGATGCAGTGTAAAGCTAATAGATGCAGTGTAAAGCTAATAGATGCAGTGTAAAGCTAATAGATGCAGTGTAAAGTTAATAGATGCAGTGTAAAGCTAATAGATGCAGTGTAAAGCTAATAGATGCAGTGTAAAGCTAATAGATGCAGTGTAAAGCTAATAGATGCAGTGTAAAGCTAATAGATGCAGTGTAAAGCTAATAGATGCAGTGTAAAGCTAATGGATGTAGTGTAAAGCTAATAGATGCAGTGTAAAGCTAATAGATGCAGTGTAAAGCTAATAGATGCAGTGTAAAGCTAATAGATGCAGTGTAAAGCTAATAGATGCAGTGTAAAGCAAATGGATGCAGTGTAAAGCTAATAGATGCAGTGTAAAGCTAATAGATGCAGTGTAAAGCTAATAGATGCAGTGTAAAGCTAATAGATGCAGTGTAAAGCTAATAGATGCAGTGTAAAGCTAATAGATGCAGTGTAAAGCTAATAGATGCAGTGTAAAGCTAATAGATGCAGTGTAAAGCTAATAGATGCAGTGTAAAGCTAATAGATGCAGTGTAAAGTTAATAGATGCAGTGTAAAGCTAATAGATGCAGTGTAAAGCTAATATATGCAGTGTAAAGCTAATAGATGCAGTGTAAAGCTTATATATGCAGTGTAAATCTAATAGATGCAGTGTAAAGCTAATAGATGCAGTGTAAAGCTAATAGATGCAGTGTAAAGCTAATAGATGCAGTGTAAAGCTAATAGATGCAGTGTAAAGCTAATAGATGCTAATATATGTCGAAAGCTAATAGATGTAGTGTAAAGCTAATAGATGCAGTGTAAAGCTAATAGATGCAGTGTAAAGCTAATAGATGCAGTGTAAAGCTAATAGATGCTAATATATGTCGAAAGCTAATAGATGTAGTGTAAAGCTAATAGATGCAGTGTAAAGCTAATATCTGTAGTGTAAAGCTAATAGATGCAGTGTAGAGCTAATAGATGTAGTGTAAAGCTAATAGATGCTAATATATGTTGAAAGCTAATAGATGTAGTGTAAAGCTAATAGATGCAGTGTAGAGCTAATAGATGTAGTGTAAAGCTAATAGATGCTAATTAATGTCGAAAGCTAATAGATGTAGTGTAAAGCTAATAGATGCAGTGTAGAGCTAATAGATGCTAATATATGTCGAAAGCTAATAGATGTAGTGTAAAGCTAATATATGCATTGTAGAGCTAATATATGCTAATATATGTCGAAAGCTAATAGATGCAGTGTAAAGTTAATAGATGCTAATATATGTCGAAAGCTAATAGATGTAGTGTAAAGCTAATAGATGCAGTGTAAAGCTAATAGATGCAGTGTAAAGCTAATAGATGCAGTGTAAAGCTAATAGATGCAGTGTAAAGTTAATAGATGCAGTGTAAAGCTAATAGATGTAGTGTAAAGCTAATAGATGCAGTGTACAGCTAATAGATGCAGTGTAAAGCTAATAGATGCAGTGTAAAGCTAATAGATTCAGTGTAAAGCAAATAGATGCAGTGTAAAGCTAATAGATGCAGTGTAAAGCTAATAGATGCAGTGTAAAGCTAATAGATGCAGTGTAAAGCTAATAGATGTAGTGTAAAGCTAATAGATGCAGTGTAAAGCTAATAGATGCAGTGTAAAGCTAATAGATGCTAATAGATGCAGTGTAATGCTGACACTCTCCCACTACCCTCTAGCCATACTACCAAGCCTAGAGGAAGTTGGTGGGATAGCGGCGATTTCTGAGAGCCTTAGGGGGAGAAACGATCGTACCTCCAACTTTCCCTACGGTTGTTGAGGCTTTGTTCATGCAGCTACCGTCTCCATACGGTCCCCACTTCCCCTACCGTGTTGATGCACAACGCTCCTACAACCTGCAGTGTGTTGAAGAACAACGCTCCTACAACCTGCAGTGTATTGAAGGACAACGCTCCTACAACCTGCAGTGTGTTGAAGAACAACGCTCCTACAACCTGCAGTGTGTTGAAGAACAACGCTCCTACAACCTGCAGTGTTATGAAGAACAACGCTCCTACAACCTGCAGTGTGTTGAACGTACAACCTGCAGCGATAGAATGCACAAGCAATCTTTTATTCATCAGGGTAGATATATGATGTGTGTGTGGAGGTATGTGTTTTTCATCAGGGTAGATATATGATGTGTGTGTGGAGGTGTGTGTTATTCATCAGGGTAGATATATGATGTGTGTGTGGACGTGTGTGTTATTCATCAGGGTAGATATATGATGTGTGTGTGGAGGTGTGTTTTTCCGTGGGGAATGGGAGATCATAGGATGCGGTTCTGAATCGTAGCAGCTAAACCTACAGCTTGAAGAGCGTGTCAATAATTAACAACTCACCTGTCTGCTGTCGGTACCGGTGGGTTCTACC